>NC_084889.1:29415760-29638260 GCF_958979055.1 Alnus glutinosa | reverse complement strand
TTATATGGGTCAGATTGTCAATAAATCCTGCACAAAAAGGGCCATTTGAGAAGAGAAATCCCTCAAGAAAACCTGATCAAATTAACAGAAAAAAAGCATAAGGCACCCTAAGTACATAAGCAGTATAAAAAAGGATCACCAACAAGGAAGAACCAAAGAAAAAAGAAAACCCAGCCAAGGACACCCACAAAACCCAAAAGAACGAACTACAAAAAGAATCTAAAGATCAAATTAACAGTTGTAAGCTATATATATAGATAAAGAAAGAAAGAAGCCAATGAGATGGCACTTCCTCCCTTTGTAATAATAAGGTGGAGGGTGAGATCATAGGTTCCAAACTTACTAGGTGCATGTGTAATTTACCAATAGAAAATTGGGGGAAAAAAAAAGCAGAAAAAAAGAATCTCAGTGTATATAGGAGCAAGGACAAAAAACTTCACATCAATATTTCCTTTTCCAAATCTCAGAAAATACCTTATCAAAATAAGGTTAATATTGTGATGCGTGAAGAGTGTTGTTTGTTTTTTCATGTGGTGCTCAACGTTGGCTGTGTATATGTAAAGTGTTGTATGTTGCATGTAATGGGTAGAGTGAGTTTAACACGTCTGTGTGTGCTGTGCTAGTGGGACTTTTTCATGGTTAGGTGTTTTTGCCATGGGGTGTACCTGGTGTCGGTCTGTCTAGATAAAAAAGAGTCAGACAGGTGTACAGTATTGGGTTTCTCCCAGCCTAACTGGAGTTGAATTCATTGTTAGTTTCGTTTGTCTTTCATTTTTCTTTAGGTTCATCAATTGGCATTAGAGCCAATGATGACTTACAAGGAGAGGATTGAGAAGGTGACATGCACAAGATACATGAAGAGAGCCCAAGCTACCACCAGGACATCGCAAAAGGTGGATGACACAAAGAAAGAGACGTTGGAAATTCTCACAAGTTCTTGCAACCATCTTGAGCGACGACCCATAATTTTGATGGAGAAATGATCTTCTTCACACATTACTACCGAAGATGAGGGAGAAACAAACCATTCCACACCGTCCCGATATGTAAAGATGGATTTCCCGAGTTACCTTGGTGCTCTAATCAGACGGAGATGCTCAATTCGGCAGCCCAATACTTCAAACACCAGGGAACTCCATCCGAACAGTGAATTGCCTTAGCCTTCTTTCACTTAAAGGAAGAAGCTAATCAATGGATTAAATGATTGCAACTGGTACACCCCGAGGAGGGGTCTGTCTTGAATTGGACAACTTTTGAGAAAGGGTTGTTGGCCAAGTTCGGCACAGCTAAGTATGAAGAATAAGGGACTCTCAGGGAGTACCAATAGGAATTTGAGAATTGGTTAAACAAGTAGTTGGCAAGTCACATAAGGCGTTGATCTCTACTATCTTGGGCGGGCTTAAAATAACATCACCGTAGAAGTTCGTATATTTAGGCCAAAAACCTTGCAAGAAACCATGAATTTTGGTTTATGGCTTGCTATCCCAACTATGGAATCAACTTCCATCAAGTGTCATGCAATCCCTTTGAAAAAAAAATACATATATCCATAGGAAGAGATGCAATGCAAACGAAATAAATAAATAAATAAAAAATAAAACTTTTGTTTCAATTGCTAAGGACATTTCATTCTCTGCCATAAGTGCCAAACTCCGCAGCTACTCCTTACTGAGAATGTTCACTCTAAGGAAAGCGAGACAGCCTTAGAAAACTGTGGTTCAGTGGAAATACTTGCCTTTGAAATATGCAACATGGGAAGAGGTGGATCAGCTCTTCAATCATTCCCAATCTGAATCTTAGACAAGGTTCATCTTTATTTATTTATTTTTTTTGGGGGGGGGGGGGGGATGATTGATAGGCCCCAATTGGACAGAGGCTGCAACGTGGGCTCTATGTGTGTGGTGTGTGCTCTGCTTTTTGGAGGGTGGGAGAAAAGAAGAGCAGTACATTGGGGTACTTGGTAAAGTCGTGTGTGATGTGTGAAGAGTGGTGTTTGTGTCTTACATGTAATGCATAGAGTGAGTTTAATGTAGCAGTGGGCAAATTATCCGATTACCGCCCACCGAAAAACCCACCGATTGTCACCGAACCGCCTACCATCTAGTTAAAAAATCGAGATTCAAAATAAATATTTTTTTTTTCCGAAAAATATAGTCGGTCGGTAATTTGTGGAAGAAAATTTTCCGTTGTGCCGACCCGAGAGTCTCTAAACGACGTTGTTTGACTCATTATCAAAACGGCACCGTTTTGATAATGAGTAAAACGACGCTGTTTAGATACTTTATATATGCCGTTTTGATAACGAGTAAAACGACGCTGTTCTGCTGCCGCTGAACACCGAACACGACTAACCCTAGAGCTCAATTCACTCCCTCCCGGCCGCCCATCAGTAGATCTGCTGCCCAAGCCCAGCCGCCCACGGCCCTCACCTAGCCGCCCATCTCTCTCTCTCTCTCTCTTGTGTTCAACTGAATCGAGGTAACTTTTGTTGTTTAGAGCATTGTTTTCAGACAGTTGGATGATTTTTATAATGCTTGGATAGAGAGAGTTACATAGTGGCATACCGAACGTGGTGATTTGGCTTACTATTTTCCAGAAAGTTGGTTTCCTAATGATTTTCTTTAATTCACTATCCTTGCTGGCTTGATCTTACTTGCTTTGGGATTCCTTTAGAGAGAATCATGGTATATATGAAAGACATGTATAAGCTCATTGGCCCAAAATGATAACCGAACAGTATATGCAAAAATAGTTGTCAGTAATTTTATCCCAACTATAACTAAGCCTCTTACATCAATCAATTGTATCATGCAATTCATACACGCAACTGTAAAAAAGTTTGCTTTGAATTGCTTGTAGTAGCTTAAATATGATAAATCTGGTTAGTTCTTTGTGACTGAGAGTCTCTGGCAGTTTGTAATGTTTGGTTTTTGTGAAATTACTGTTTTAGATGGATGCACCTACTCTTAGTCCTAAAGGTACACCTACAGGTCCTACAATAATAGGTACACCTACATCTTCTATATCTGCTACTACTTCTTGTTATCATTATCCACCATCTCCTATTGATAATTTAATGAGTCCCGTAGATATTGATGATAACTGTGAATCTAATGAGTTGGTGAATGATAGATCTACTGGTTCTATGCCAGTTCGTGGTGGACGACCACCACTCCCTAAGAAAAAAAGAACTAGAAATGTTGCGAGGAAATCTATCGTTTGGGAACATTCTACTAAAGATCTAGATAGTCCCGAAAAAGAACTCGTGGCACATTGTAACTATTGTGGGGCTTCATATAATTGTCATGCAAAAAACTATGGGATCTCTAACCATTTCAAGACATGCCAAAAAAACAAGAGCTTAAAAGTTAAACAAGATAGCTCTCAATCTAAGTCTACTTTTGCGTCTGGGCAAACTCAGGGTGGTGGTAGCAGTAAGAACTTAATGATTGTCAAGTATTATGAAAAACTCATTAGGGAGACACTCTGTGAGATGATTATTGTTGATGAGATGCCTTTTTCGACCGTGGAGAGGATGGGGTTTAAGAAATTAAGCCTAGATTTAAGCCTCCCTCCCGCAATATAGTGATGAAGGATTGTGTCAAGAATAAGAATACAATGAAGACCAACGGCAAAAGAATTAGTCCAAGTCAAAGGCACAGAAATATTCATTTTGATAAGGAGAAAACTATATAACATGCCAACAAGAATGTAAGCAAAGTGCTGAGAATGTCATACCTTCTTAGTTTTTCTGACAAGCGTCGATGGCTCATCCACTGCTCAACGTCACGACGTCTCAAAGACATTTCTAACCTCCTAGGGGAAAAGAAGAAAAAGAAAAGGAAACTGGTCAAAAAAAAGCCCAAAACTTTGGTGGTACAATTATAATTCCAACAGTAAAAATATATAATTTTTTTTGTTGGATTTATTGACAAGCATGAATGAAATCACAAAAATAGATGTCTATAACTGAATACACAAGTTTGGAACTATATTTACCGAATGATGGCTATTATTTTTACATGTAACTTTGACTTCAGAACTAAAAACAGACACAAGAATACACCTCTTGTTTGAGCCACAGAGTTGCACATTGTGTGCTTCAATTACTTGCAATATTTTAAACTTGACGTGAATGAGATGGATAGTCCAACAATCAGGACAATAGATAAATATGAAAATAATAGTTTCCGACAACGTTTTGTCAATGGATTTAAGGAAAAAGTTACGTAAGACAAAAGAAGGGAAATGAAGAAATTAATCAGCAATGCACGAGCGTACACGCTATGGGGGTCTTATATACAGTAAGATTAGTGTCAAGCACAAGATCCAGATATTTTGTATGCCTACACCTAAAAAGCAAAAGAAAAAGGGTCACAAACATGATTGGAGATTTGATTCCACACAAAGTCGTGATCTTTGGGTATTGTTCCAACAGTAAACTAGTACCAATTAAACTTTAGAATTGGTTATAATTTCTAAGTTACTGAAAATTGGTGGGATGAGTTTTATTTTTTCCTATTAAACTAGTCACCTTTTACTGATAATCAAGCCCAAAGTTATGAACTAGAAAATTTGAGACAAAGGGAAGAAAGAAGAAAGAAAAGAACATTTAGAAATAAAATAAAAGGAAAGAAAAAAGGGAAGTACAGGACAACTGAGCACATGTGATGTGATGTTTGTTGTACTTTTGGACTACGGCTCTTGTCCACCCTTTGTCTTTTAATTTTGTTGTTTTTCTCGCTCGCTTTTCTCTTTCTATTTAGGTATTTCCTTTGTATACTCCCAGTGTACTAAGGAGTGCCTTACGCTTTTTTAATGAGATTCGTAGTTGAATAGCTAAACATCATAAGGTTGCTGGATTGAAACAATAAACAAAGATGACGTGTTTTAAAATTGATAGATTAGGGTTAGGACCTCTTTTTATATATATCTTCAAACCCATTTGACTTTACCATCATTATGTACAAAATGTCGTTTAATAAAGAGGAAAAATGAAAAATTAGATATAGAAATAGCAAACAAGCAATCTAAGTAAACTATTCAAGTCCAGAGGACTCCATAGTCATATATACTCTCAGGGAGTTGAATATGGATAAACATGAGTATTTTGGAAAATAACAAGCACAAAACTGTTAGAATAGTTTGTTAAGGTTTAGACGTGTACTTTAGTCATTGTAATATTTTTCAGCCTATATAATAAAGTATGTGAGGCTACGTGAAGGTAACGTGCCTCATCTTCTTTCTAAATTTTCCATGTAAACTACAACAAACACAGGGAAATCATTAGGCAGCATAAACACAATGATGAGCAGCAGATCAGTAATGTGCAGGTTAGGTAGTAGTAAGCATGGATATAAAAAAAGACTCTGGCTTGATTAGAAGAAGGTTTAAGGTTTGGGTGGCTTCAAGAAGAAAAACATTCATGCCATTGAAGAGACACACATTCCCTTGTGCTATATAATCATGTGGTTCCTGGAATTTTAAAACCACTTATCCCCATAAATTCTCTTATCCAAATGGAAGAGAAGCTTCCATATTTATTATACATTTTCCTTTTGGATGGGCAACAGTCCATTGAAGTACCAAAGAAAAAAGAGTAGACCAACTTACTTAAATCTTCCCATCTTTCCCCTCTCTGTCCCCCCTCCAAAACACACGCACACAAAAACTATTACCTCTTACAACCAGCATTGGCAAATTTCCTTTTCACTTTAATGGAGGGTACATATCGCTTAACAAAACCAAGGGTGATTCATGACACTAAACCGTCAATTGCTAGCACCCTAACATAGGTTACCAGTACCACACACTTAATTCCTTAACCTAGTCCATCAACTCATTTCTTGGAAGAAATATAATCAAAAGAGGTTTCAAAACAAAAAAATATTGCTTATATCAACCAACATTGAACATGCACTATATATACTATATCCTTCTCAAGTAGATTTTCATGAAAAAAAAAAAATTATGAAAAAGAAACCACCACCATAGTGAAAAATTGTACCTCCGACCAAGAGCCTGAAGAAAGTTTTGCATATTTCCAATAAGGAGAGCGAAGAGCAAGAGACCCAGTCCAATGATGGCCATGGTAAAAAGGACTTCCCAAACAAAATAGCTTGGAACTTGATTTCCAGCCAGCGTACTGATTTGCTTCATAGAATCACATAGAGAAGCAATCTCAGGGGGTATCATTAATTAGAAGAACTTTCAGAACAAAATTGATTGAATCACTTATGAACAGACTTCCAATCATTTTACTAAAGGGAACATGCCAGGTTATTATGTAATCATATATATATTAGCCTAATCCATAATAGAGTTGGCCTAAAATTACGACAAGTGGCATATTTAAAATTGCGACAAATGGATATTTAAAATTGAATTGGGCCTTTAACTTGGGTCACATATATTTAAAATTTAATTGGGCTTTCTATACAATGTTATATAGAACCAGAATTTAATATATAAAATGGCTTCAGGGTGGCTATATCGGGGACAAGTATCATTTTATGATTGTTTCTTGTTGTTTAATTTTGGTTTAATTTAATCCACCCAACTGTCACCATAGGGCAAAAATCAACAGTTCTTTGAATTTAATGAATTCCTCTACAACATTTCTTTTCTTCTTTTTCTTTTTTTTTTTTTTTCTTTTTTTTTTTCTTTCTCACTATTATTATTTATATTTTCTGCTATTCTTTTCTAAGAAGTTTTTAAAAAAATATTTTGAAATTAAATTATAATATGGTCATTAAAAAGAAGCGTGAGAATTGGAAGATGAATAGTTCAGCTAGAAGCTAAAGGGACTTTTATAAGCCCAAATATTCTAATGACAATAATAAGCATCAGCACTAAAGAAAAATTGCTAAATAATGCACTAAAAATAATAATATTACCTCCCTAGTAACCAAAATTTAAATTCAAAATTTTAACTAACAATGGTTAATAAAAGAACCAAAATCTAATATAAAATGGTTAAACGGTGGCAAAATTTGTGACAAATAGCATTTTATGATTTTTTTTTGTTGTTGTTTAATGTTAATGATGGAGAGGAATGACAACAAAAACAAAACCTTTTCTTTTTTCTTTCACATTATTATTATTTATACTTTTTGTTATTCTTTTCTAAGACTTTTTTGCAAAAAGATTTTTAAAATTACATTATAATTTAGTCATTGAAAAATACGTGAGAATTGGGAAATGAATAGTTAAGCTAGAAGTTAAAGAAAACAAAAAAAAGCGTAAGCACTATAGAAAAAAAAATGTTATATAGTGCACTAAAATTAATAATATTACGTCTCCAATAACCAAAATTTAACATTTTAAATGGTTTTAGGGTGGCCAAAATTGTTAGATATGCCAAAACTTCCCCGCAGTTTCATACTTGAGTGCATATACGTTCAATAGCTGTGCAAAAATTTCACTAACTGAAATTTAATATAGAAAGTGGTTTTAGGGGGGCTAAATCTGACAATCTGTTACACAACATTTTATGACTTTTGTTGTTGTTTAATATTGGTTTAATTCGATCCATCCAACCGTCACTGTATGGCAGAAGTCAACAATTGTTTGAATTTAATGAATTCCTGTATAACCTTTATTTTCTTTCTTTTTTTCTTTTCCATCATTATTATTTATACTTTTAGCTATTCTTTTCTAAGACATTTTTGCAAAAAGATTTTTAAAATTAAATTATAATAAATAAATAAAACCCACGCTATTTGGCTAAGTTTGTGACAAATAGCATTTTATTACTTCTTCTGTTGTTTAATGTTAATGAATTCCTCTATAACCTTTCTTTTATTTGATTTCTTTTTCATTATTATTATTTATATTTTTTGCTATTCTTTTCTAAGATGTTTTTGCAAAAAGATTTTTAAAATAAATTATAATGCTGTGATTGAAAAGAAGCGCGAGAATTGGAAAAAGGAATGTTAAGCTGAAAGTAAGCTAAAGGAACCTTCTTAACCCCAAATATTCCAATGACAATAATAAGCATTAAGACTACCGAAAAACTTGTTAAATGATGCACTAAAAATAATAATATTACCTCCACAATAACCAAAATTTAACATTTTAAATGGTTTTAGGGTGATTAAAATTGCTAAATAGGCCAAAATAAAAAATTTACTAAAAATGGTTAATAAAAAGTATATTGAAAAAGAACCAAAATTTAATATAGAAAATGGTTTTACTGTGGCTAAATATGTGTTGAGTAGCATTTTATGACTGTTTTTTGTTGTTTAATATTGGTTTAATGAATTCTTCTATAACCTTTCTTTTTCATTATTATTATTTATATTTTTTACTCTCTTTTCTATGATGTTTTAGCAAACAGATTTTTAAAATGAGATAATTGCACCATTGGTCCTTGGGATTAGCCAAAATTACAAATCACTTTCTATGGTTCAAAAAGTTCATGGAGGGTCCTATGGTAAACTATAATTACAAATCAGTTCTTGAACACGTTTTCCATCCATCAAGTTAACAGATTCCGTTAGTCAGCCACATCACGCTCAATAAGAAACCAACACGTGTCCATCACAATAAAAAAAATATAAAATCTAATAAAAATATAAATAAATATAACAAAAATATTTGTTTGTTTTTTTCTTTAAAAAAAAAACGAAAGGGGTGGCTGCCGGTTGGGTAGCCACCCCTTTGGGGGTGGCCGGAGGTGGTGCGTGGCCACCCCCAACAGGCAACCACCCCTTCAATATTTTTTTTAAAAAAAATATATATATATTTGTTTTATTTATTTATATTTTTTGTATTGTAATGGACATGTGTCTGCTTCCTATTGGGTGTGCCGTAGCTGACTAACAAAATCTGTTAACTTGGCGGATGGAAAACGTGTTCAGGGACTGATTTGTAATTATACTTTACCACAAGGACCCTTCATAAACCTTTTAAACCACAGGGAGTGATTGTAATTTAGGCCAATCCCGGGAACCAATGGTGCAATTATCCCTTTTAAAATTAAATTATAGGTTTAACTACCTTTTTGTCCCCTGGGTTTTAACAATTTTATTTTTTCCGCCTCGGTTTTATTTTGTATCATAGGTAGTACCTCGCTTTTGGGCATATACCGAAATCGTAGCTCCGTCTATCCGCCGTCAAGAAAACTAACGGATTTCCATGTCATACCAATCAAAACTTTCCATGTGTCAGATGGCTCGAGCCACCCCTTTGGGCCCTTGGGGATGGCTCGGCCAACCCCATGGCCACCCCCAAACTGGCTGTAGGGAGTAGCCAAACCTACTCCCAAAAGGCTAAAAATAAATAAATAAAATGAAGGGTCGAGCCATCCCTTGATTTTCTTTTATTTTTATTTTTATTTAATTTATTTTATTATAATATTTTTTTAAATATTTTCGATTTTTTCTTTATTTATTTTTTTAATGAGTCATATGACACGTGGCAAGTTTTAATTGGTTTGATGTGAAAATCTATTAGTTTTCTTGATAGCAGATGGATGGAGGTACTATTTCGGTATATGCCCATAAGTAGGAGTGAGCAAATCCCCGCAAAACCCGCCCCGCCCCGCAGAAACCGCCCCAACCGTCCCCGCAGAGCCCAAAACCCGCACCCATGGTGCAGGCCATGGGGCTGTTTTTGGCCCCCCCGCGCGGTGCGGGGGGGACCCTTGAATTTTCGCTGGTCCCCGCCCCGCAGGTTTTAAAAAAAAAAAAAAAAAAAAAGAGCAGCGAAAAACAAAACCCTACAACACTTATATTCTAACTTGGTAACTCCCTGACTTAGTGACTCTTGAGCGCTGCATCCCGCTGCCCGCATGCACCCAGCACCCTCACGGCCTCACTGACCCAGCCGGCAACCACAGACAACTCCGGGAACTCCCTGAGCGCCACTGCCCACTACTCCACTAGCCCGCATCACCAGTCACCAGCCGGTCCAGCCATGCCCTGCCCTGAGCGCTGCAGCCATGCCCTGCCCTGAGCGCCGCAGCCCTGCCACTAGCCAGCTCGCTAGTCGTCGCCTCACCGGCCCTCACCAGTCGCCAGTCACCAGCCCTCACCAGTCGGCAGCTGCCAGTCGCCAGTCACCGGCCCTCCCCAAATTAATTCAGCACTCGGCAGGTATTTTTCATGGGTTTTAGTTGTTAAATCCTTTGTTTTTTCATGGGTTTTAGTTGTTAAATCCTTTGTTGTTTCATGGGTTTTCACCAGCAATCATGAATTGAGAAGAAAGAGTGTCACAGAGCATACTCCATTCTTTTCAGTGGAAACTGAAAGTTGATAATGATTAAAAAAAAACATAAATAGATTGTAGTAGACGAATAACTTCACGATGAATGCATCTAGAGAGTCCTTCAAAATACACTGTGATTCTGTGAACAATCAATTTTTAAGATAGGATAGCATCTTTATCTTTGATGTTTTTACATATGTTCATTCAAATAAAAGATGTAGCTCTTCAAGATAAATATGTGAACTACCTTTAGCTCTTGCAAAAGGATGCACCCCAAAAGCATCAGTCATTTTACTTGCAGATATGCATTGTGTGTGCCAAATGGACATGTTTGAGAAAGACGTATCAATCAATTTTGCCAATTGACTGATCAAACTGTCTTCAGTAACTAAGTTGTGTACATAAGAGTACAAAGAGACACTGACCAATAAATTTACCTCTGAACCACTAGTTGGAACACCTGCAACAGAGAAGTTTGTGACCAAAGCAAAATTTATTTCTGTTGTTAGTGTTAATTGTTTGGATTTATTTCTGTTGGATCGGAAATTTTCTGGGTTTGACTAACTATGCATTGCTGTGAGATCTGATTGCTCAAAATTTCTAACTTTGGTTTTATGTTACTATGCAATATTGTAATGCATGATTATGTTAGGTCTCTATCTGCTGTTGATTATGTTTTTTTTTTTCCACTTAAATTGTAGAATCAAGTCATGGACGATTCAACTAGTGCTACTATTGGACCTATTGGACCTATTGGTTCTAGTTCTGCTTCATCTAGGCCTAGTCTTTTGGATACTAATATGGGTTCTAGTTCTTCAACTATGGGCCCTCAAAATCCTAGTGCAGCTCTCCCACCAAAACCTAAAAAAAGTGAGCAAACATCAACGGTTTGGGAACATTTTACCAAGTTAGTATCGAGTGACCCCGATGATCATAAATCACAGTGCAATTATTGTAAGAGGGAGTTTAATTGTCACCCTAGAAGCCATGGTACTTCATCTATGCTACAACATATCAGGAAAAGTTGTAAAAAATATCCTGGTAGATTTGATGAGACACAATCGAAGTTGAGCTTTGAGGCTAAGAGGGAAGGACAAGCGGCAGTGGGTGAAGGATCTAATGGTAACCTTGTGATTGCGAAGTTTAATGCTTTAAAAATAAGGGCAGCACTTTCTAGGATGATCATAGTGGATGAGTTGCCATTTAGGTTTGTGGAAGGTGAAGGGTTTAAGGACTATATGAAAACAGTTGAACCTAGGTTTTCAATTCCTTCCCGTTTTACTATGATGAGGGATTGTTTAAAGTTCTTTATGTCTAAGAAAGAAAAGTTGAGGGGAATGTTCTTGACATCTGATGTTCGGGTTTGTCTTACCACTGATTGTTAAACTTCAATACAGAACCTTAATTACATGTGTATTACTGCTCATTTTATTGATAATGAATGGAACTTACACAAAAGAATTTTAAACTTTTGTTTAATTCCTAATCACAAAGGTAAGACCATTGGTGGAAAGATTGAGTCGTGTATGCATGAATGGGGCATTGGTAGCATTTTCACTATCACGGTTGATAATGCTTTTTCCAATGATGCTGCTTTGGAGTATATGAGGAAGAGAAGTGCTCATAAGCCTAGTGCCATATTAGAAAATCGGTTTATGCATGTGAGGTGTTGTGCACACATCTTAAATCTTATTGTGACTGATGGGTTGAAAGAGGTTGATGAATCCATTATGAGGGTTAGAAGTGCGGTTAAATATGTGAAGTCTTCTCCTGCAAGATTTGAGAATTTTAAGACTTGTCTGGAAAGAGAAAACATTAATTTCAAGGGGTTGTTGTGTTTGGATGTTCCAACTATATGGAACTCTACATTTAAGATGTTGGAAGGTGCAGAAAAATGTCAAAGTGCTTTTGAACTTATGGAAGAGTTGGATGGATATTATGGTCCTACGTTGTGGGATAGTAAAAACGGTTTAGGACCTCCTACTTGTGATGATTGGGCTCGTATTAGGGTTTTTCTCAAGTTCCTCGAAATTTTTTATGAAGCCACAATGCGACTTTCGGGGTCTTTGTATGTGACATGTAATATGTACATTGAAGAAGTTTCTGCCATTCAACTGCATTTACAAGAATATTGTGAAAGTGATGATTATATATTGAGTTCTATGGCGGAGAAAATGATGTTGAAGTATAAAAAGTATTTGGGAGATCTTGATAAGGTTAATGTGTTGTTGTTTGTTGCTATTATACTCGATCCACGGACCAAGTTGGGATCATTGGAATGTTGGTTCAATGATATTCTGGGCTTTGAGCAATGCAATGATATGATATTAAAATTGAAGAACTGCCTTCAAAAATTGTTTGATCACTTCAACACTGGAGAAAACTCGCAAGGTGAACATAGTGGTGCACTTCCTCAAGGTTCCTCGGGAGAAGCTGGGAAACGTCCATATAAATTGATGAATAGGTACTCAAAGCTCATGACTTCTAATAGTGATGTTCAATACAAATCGGAGTTAGATCGGTATTTGATGGAGGAGATTGAAAAACCGAATGAGAACTTCGATATTTTAAATTGGCGGAAGGTGAATTCAACCAAATTCCCAGTACTAGCCCACATAGCACGTATTGTGTTGGTCATTCCCATTACTACAGTTGCTTCAGAGTCGGCATTTAGCACTGGAGGGCGTGTGTTGGATCCTTTTCGAAGTTCATTGGCCCCAATAACGGTTGAAGCATTGGTGTGTACACAAAACTGGTTAAGATCAAAACCAATCAATGGTTATGACGCAGAAATGGTTGAAGATCCTGAAAGTTATAAGCTCGAGTCAGGTAAGCTTTTAGCTTTCTATTATTCACTTCTTAATTTATTTTTCTATTTAAATATTCTAAATTTCTAATTATCGATTCTAATCTTTGTAGAAATAAATTTGAAGAACATCAATATTTTGCTTGAGGAGGATTAGTGAAGTGAAGACTCAAACTTTTGGTTGAAACTTGGGTGTTTGATGCTTCATGCTTGTGGTGATCGATTGGGAGGTGTTTGATGCTTGTGGTGACCAAATGGGACTTGGGAGGTGCTTGATGTTTTGGAACATTTAACATTTCAGTTTTTTTCATCTTGTAATATGTTCTTTGCGTTGTCAGTAATTTGTTCATTTATGGGATTGAATTTCTATTCGTAATTAACAGTTAAACCCTGCTTTGTAATTTGTAATTTGTAATTTGTTTTTTTTTTTTTTTTTTCAATTTTTTCTGCACTAAGTGATTGAAAACATTGCAAGCAAAAATGTTTTCTTTCTTCTTTTTAAGTTTTTTATGGATATCTATTAGTTGATATTAGTTGATATGGTGAATTAGTTAAAAGATTTTTATGGATTCATAATATTAGTTGATATAGACTAAGAGAATATGAATCATTTTAATTCTTTTGACACTCTATAAAATTCATAATTCAGCGCTATTTACATCGAAAAACATGGTACAATTTTATTTTTACTTTTCCCAATTTCTTAGATTCCATAACCCATCATAACCCGCGGGGATCCCCGCCCCGCAACCCCACCCCATCCCCACCAGCCCCCTGCGGGTGCAAGGGCTAATATGCGGGGTGCGGGGCGGGGGCAAAAAACCCCATCCCCGCCCCCCCCGGCCCATGCTCAGCCCTACCCATAAGCGAGGTACCACCTATGATACAAAATGAAACCGAAATGAGAAAAAATAAAGCCATTAAATTAAAACTTAGGAGGCAAAAATGTATTTAACCCTAAATTATAATGAAAAACCCGCGCTATAATCTAAAAGCAAAATCACTTCGAGACAATAGTAATTTTCTTCAATGGTGGTGGAAGCTAGAAGACACGTCAAAATATTGTAATAATCACAACACCCTGATATAGTCAAATTAGAGCTTCTATTTAGGTATCACACATACACAACTCACTCAATTGGGCTTAAAACTTCATGAGACAACATATATGGGATAATATTTGATTCATTTTTAGGTTTATTTCAATTTTATTTCATATATAACAGTAGCCATTTAAATGAGATATTATGTTCCTAGACCAGTCCAAGGCACCTCAGGCATTCTGAGGTCAATATCATGAATAACCTTCAGCAATTGAGGCTTCCCCAATAAAGATAATTATGGGCCTATGGCTCCCATGTTCAAACAAATGAGTAAATTTGAGGTTCCATATCCACTTAAAAGACCCAGATTATTGCCCCGACACACCTTGCATAGACAGTAGGGCCATATCCACGTCATGTTCTCTACTTAAAGAATGAAAATCTTTTAGCTCTATACTTATGTGAATGATTTACAGTGGTTTGGGATCTCACCCTAGTCAATTAAAATGTTCTGTTTTGGCATTTTGTCAAGGAGAGACTTTCTCATAGACATCATCCTCCTACATGAGGACCATTATGAATAAATCAACATATTACCACCATATTAGAGCCTAAAAGAGAGTATCAACTGATCCCACTTCCAAATCATGAACTGGTCGAACAAAACTCAAGTTTTAGTAAAACACCCCTCTCGACCAATTGTTATAAACATGTCTTGTCAATTGCAGCAGGGTGACTAATTTGGATCCTTCATTTAGTTAATACCAGTGGCCAATTGCATCTTCTAACATTAATGTGAGAACAGAGATAATTGATTATACACAATAAACAAGTTGAAAAAAAATACAAATTCCAAATATGTAAATATGTAATTCAACTCCATATACCACAGATTCTTGGATCAATTCCAGCTCAAACATTGAGTTTGTTAAGCAAGCAAAAGTGAGGCATAGAACGGAATGATAGACTTTAAGAGTTGGATTTACGCTAACCATCTACATAAAACTATAGAACAATATAGTTAAATGAATTGTGATTTAAGGACATTTTTTAACAATTCGACAAAGAGGAAAAAAAAGTCCTAAATGTTCAAATAAAATTTTGGAATTGCACTAGGCTTTAAAAAATTTTGTAGTGTCAAGGGCATATAGATCATTTAAACAAATTGTTATCTTTATTTCCAGCCATTGGTACACATAGTGCATGCCACTCTGCATTATCTTGAAGAAGAGTTGGTCGTACAAATTTTTCTACTGTCATGACCCAACATATCATATATATACAAGTATGAATATTAATACACAAAACGACAGCTACAACATGTTCCATTGAGCTTTGGGTCAATGCCAAATAAGAGATCAGGAGCAAGTTGGCCAACAATGTAACCAAGTTCACAAACACTCCCACCCAATGGTAGGATTGCCCAAGAAGGAAGTAAAATCAAAGAGGCAGATGTTTGAGAAAAGGCAATGGCTAAACCACAAATCAAACTGGAACATCATAAGAACTTTGGATTTAGAATCTGATTTTTAAGACAAGATGGGAAAACAATACAAAATAAGACAAGGATTGAAATAGCGATCCCTAGTAATGGAAGATAATGTGATGAGATTTTTACAGTGAAATTACATTTTCAGAATGATCTTGCTGGTTTATTGCATTATTTTGCTATGAAAGAAAAAAAAAATGCCGAAAAAGTTCCAGCAACATTCACACAGATCTAACTACACAACCTCTAAAAACTCAAAAAGATGAATTGAACATGAGGAGCAATGTCAAGATTTCTATACAAGTAGCTTCATAAAACTTGCAATGTATCTTCTTAACTCTCTCTACCACACAAGTCTTTAATTAATTTAAACACTATACAAAACAAAATTCAACTTGTATGAGTAAGTACAATATATTTCAGATGTACAGATACAGAAAAAATGAAGAGATAGATAAAAGCAATACCTGGAATCCCCAAAATAATGAATATGTATATCTGGTTATGATGCTCTGGTCCGTAGTAAGATTGACAGCTTGAATATAGATTCCATAAGAAAAGCCATCTTTAGTAAAACAAGCACTAGCATTCTTATTGTCTATCCATCTAGTCCGGTTTGGATCGTAATGAACATCATGAGAAACATTTCCATGCCCACAGTCTATGAAGCTCATGCATAAGCTATCTTCAGTGCCATGGCAGGCGTCTCGAAGACATTGATTAACCCTCTGGGTAAAGAAAGAGGGGGTAAAAGGAAAAATTTGTGAATCATTAAGCAAAAACCTTCATGCAGGTAGTAAACACTAAACAGAATGATTGGCCACTTACAAACAAGGAAATTAGACAATATGTTTTTCCAGCTTAAACAGAAATGCATGTACAAGGGAAAGTGTAAAGTTCAAGAACCTTCCAGAAACAGCAAGGCAAAGAAAATTGTCTGGGTTAACTACATTTACCCCCTTTAATAAACATCATTTTTGCAATGTCCTCCCAATCTACTATTGGGGTTTCAATGTTCCCCTTCCCACGGAAGGGGGGCATTGCAACTCCAATGGTAGATTAGAGGGGGGGGGGGGGGGGAGGACATTGAGAAAGAAAAAAAAAAATAGTAGTTAGAGGAGGATAAATGTAGTTTCCCCAAATTGTCTAGAAGAAAGAAAGTTCAACAAGCATCCTTAAAAGATATGACAACTTCCACCCACCTGTAACCCAAAGAGGTACCAGCATGACCCAACAACATGGCCAGACAACACGAAAGTGAGAAGATTTATAACGAAATTTGTCCATGCTGACTCGAATACAAAGCCAATTGGAGACTGACCAGTAAGTAGAGGTAGAAACCTATACAACCTAGGAATGTACTGAACAAGAATGGCTAGTCGTAAAAGATTTTTGGCATAATTTGCTCCTGTTGATCCCAAAGATGGTGGTAGAACAAACAATATTATGATCTGCGACAACAGCAAAAGAAAAAGAAATAATTATGACGAGAACAGAAAATGGAGTTATGCTTATCATCTAAGAGGAGCATGTACTGTCACATTACTTCGTAGAGAAACAGATTGATCGATCCAGTTAACCATTTTATAAGAGATTTATGCAATTTGAAGATGTATATACATGCATCTTTTGCTTAAAATAGACATCTTAACAAGCAATTATGAGCTATTTCCTTTTTAGGACACAAGTAAAAATGCTCACCCACCCACCTACATCGGGTGTGCGCGCGCACACACATACAATCAAATAGAGACCAGGGTTGATCACTTTCACCCTTGCACCACAAAAAAGAAAAAAATATGTACAGACCTTGAAGTTGGCCAGTTCTATAGACCTTGAAGTTGGCCTCCTGTTCAGTGAAATTTTTTTGGTGAAGTGGCCTTTTCCTCCATGTGCCGTTGGGGATAGTACATCACTTAGATACCAAATTTCTAAATATCTTTTTGTCAATCATGGTTTAACACATTATAATATTGAAGGCACATTTCACTGTACACAGTTGATTAAAACGCCACTTTAAGAGACCTAAATAATATGATACTTCATGTCAAAAAAAAATAATAATAATATGATACTTGAGGGGTCAATGTCCCACTACACACCCTGGATTAGAGCCATGATGCAATTTGTGGCTTCTAGGGTCTAGAGCAGGGCTTAGGGAGCCTATTGGGGATTGGCATTACAAAGGAGGTTGTAACTTGCTATGAAGAAGGGATGAGCTCAATTCAACTTTGAGACAATAGAGTGGCCCCCTTGGGTTAGTGAGAGGGCTTCACTAATGTAGCGAGAGAAATAATTCTTGGATATATATATAGTTCCATAACAATATCGAGGTATTGGTCCTATTAATAGTACGCTCTCCAATATTCCTACGTATTGGTGAAGTAGAGGATGTTGAAGGGTTGGCTAATCTTCTTGGATGTCGGGTTGCATCTTTGCCTATGACTTACTTGGGTTTGCCTTTGGGGGCCTCTTACAAGTCCACTTCTAATTGGAATGGTGTTATTGAAAAAATGGAAAGGAAGTTGGCGAGATGGAAACGAATGTATTTGTCGAAAGGTGTCCGGTTGACTCTTATTAATAGTACACTCTCCAATATTCCTACGTATTACTTGTCATTGTTTCCTATTCCAGTGATGGTGGCTAATCGTCTTGATAAAATTCAAAAAGATTTTCTTTGGGGTGGCATTGGTGACAAGGCCAAATTTCATCTAGTGAATTGGAACAAGATTTGTACTCCTTTGCATGCAGGTGGGTTGGGAGCTCACAATTTCATCCAGTTCAATCGAGCACTCCTGGGTAAGTGGTTGTGGAGATATGGTAAGGAGAGAGAGGCTTTATGGCGATTGGTGATTTATGCCAAATTTGAGAGTCTAAAGGGTGGTTGGTGCTCGAAAGAGGTGTCGGGTTCTTTTGGAGTGGGTGTATGGAAACATATTAGGAGGGGTTGGGAGAAGTTTCGCAATTTTGTTCGTTTTGAAGTGGGGAATGGATCACATATTAGTTTTTGGCATGATTGGTGGTGTAGGGATAGACCCTTGAAGCAATGTTTTCCAGCTATTTTTAGTATAGTGAGGAACAAAGATGCGTTGGCGGCGGATAATTTGGTTGTTCATAATGGTATAATTCAGTGGAATGTTCTTTTTACACGACAAATCCAGGATTGGGAGATGGATATGGTCCTTTCATTCTTCAATCGACTATACTCCGTTTCGGCTCGACATGGAGAGGGCGACAGGTTAGTGCGGAATCCTTCTAAAAAAGGTTTATTTGAGGTGAGATCCTTCTATGAAGAGCTTATTAGGAAAGATGGTCCATCTTTTCCTTCTTTTCCCTGGAAGAATATATGGCGTGTTAAGGCTCCTACAAGGGTGGCTTTTTTCGTTTGGTCAGCTGTTTTGGGCAAAATATTGACGCATGATAACTTGCGTAAGAGAAATGTTATAGTGATTGAGTGGTGTTGTTTGTGTAAGAAGAGTGGGGAGTCTATTGATTATTTGTTGCTTCACTGCGAAATCACCCGGGATCTTTGGAGCTACATTCTTATTTTATTTGGGGTAGAGTGGGTTATGCCACGATCGGTGTTGGAGTTGTTGAATAGTTGGGGGCCGGCAATAGGGTGTGGTCGTGCTAAAGAAGCTTGGCGGTTAGCTCCTCTGTGCTTATTGTGGTGTATTTGGAGGGAGCGGAGTGCATGACTTTTTGAAGATGTAGAGACATCTATGGTAGAGCTACGGAAGCGGTTGCTCAATACGTTATATATTTGGATAGCGTCCCATCATAGTTTGAATGTTTTTACTTATGTAGACTTTTTAAATTTATTCTCTATTTGTCCCTTTTAGGGGTTCTTTTGTATACTTCCCGTATATAAGGGTTGCGCCCCCTGCGCTTATTTTTATAAATTACAATTACTTATCAAAAAACAATATCAAGGTATCTTGTGAAAAACCACATTAATGTTGTTTAGCCTGACTCTCTCCTCAATACCGTCTCACTCTTCCCACAAGCTACACTGTAAATCAATTCCATCTAGCTTCTCTCAATGCGACTTATCTTTCAATCCCTTAAAGATCCAAAACACCTTTCACTCCAAAAGTCAACTCCCAAAAGATAAGTTCTTCAAACCTATATCTTGCAATTAGAGTCTAAACAAATATCAACAATATTAAATGAGCAAATCCACATAATTAACATAAACTTAAAAAAGCATATGCTTTTCAAAGAAAAATTTAAAATAATTTAATTTAATTTAATATGACAAAGTAACAACGAACACATATCCACAACAAATTCGACATTAAGCTTAAAATTTGAATCTTCAATAAGATGTTGACACATAAAGCATATGGATGTGACATATATGTAGATGGTGATGAATACAAAGTTGATAAGGGGAAGAGAAAGACTGAGAGAGCCCTTACTTGAGGAAGCGGTAGTACAACAAATAAGTCGACAAAAAAGAAGCCACGAATATAATTGAGAGCAATTTTTTTTGGATCGTCAACTAACTCTCCAGCACCAAACACTGTCGAATCGGGGGCCACAAAAGCCAACCTAAACTACACAAAAAAAAAAAAAAGAAAAAGAAAAAGAAAAAAAGAGTGAGAAAGAAAGAAAGATAACTTAGTCAATTTTAGAACAAAGGGTCCAACCAAAGCTAAGACCATACCAATGGTAAAACAATTGGAGACGTTGGATGTTGGATGTCACAAGTAAATTTTTTATTAAGATATTGCTTAAAAGTTGAAAAGTGAAACCAGTAAAGTTCTAATATTATAAAGTATTTTTATTTCCTTCTATTTACCTTATTGTTCAATAGGATACAATAAATATAAATAAATATACCAGGATGCATATAATATGTGATATAAGATGAATATGTACAATGGCAAGATCAAAAAACTTTCTAAGGATAATGGAGAAAAGTGTAATACCGCATACTTCTTGCTTGCTTTAAAGTGAATATGAATGCAAAAGTATATCATTGTTTTAGGACTAAACTAGAACAAAGAAAACAACAAAAATTATTTCAAAATATTTTCTTTTTTCAACTGGCCTTTTGATCACACGAGTTGCACGTGAGAAATGTGAGTGATAAAATAAAATATATTTTTTAAATGGGCTCAACGTATTTAAAAGGGCCCCCACCCTCCCAACTGGTGCCCCCCTTAGTTTCTATGATGGTAGAGAGTCTGATTTTGAATTTACACAAATAAGCAGGTCCATTCGGTTATCGAGTTTTAATATATATATATATATATATCGCATGTGGCAAACAATTAGTAGCATGAACCCACACAAACTAAATGCTGTCCCAATTCAAAATTTCCCCAACTTTACTTCCACCAATTCAATTTGTCCCTCTCTCACCTCACCTTCAGATTCGTCAACATCCACCATCCTCATTGCCACTGCTGCACCACTTAAGATGACCAGCCCCCTGGATCCTTGATCACCCTCCATGCTTTGCCTACTTCAAGCACTTCCTCTCCATTTATGCCGACCTCATCGACCTCCAACATGTTCACGTCCAAAAGATCATCAACTATAGCTTCAACACTCTCATTTTGTCCAATTTGTGTTTGTTATTGGCTTTATAAATTGACTAAGGATTTGTATGCGAGGAGGTGAAATTTGATTGAGGTATTGGTCATTTTGTCCCCAATGCTAGTGATTCTGGACCATGTGCATTTCCAGGACAATCAGATTCTCTTGGGTTCCTTACCGATTTCAATCCTTATTTAGAGGAAGGGAGGGACTTGATGGGCAGTTTTGTTACCACCGACTGTTTCTTACTATGCCAAGTAACTAGATTTTCTTCCACAAAAGTGCAATATCCTGAAGTGGATCTTTGATCTGTGACTAACCCAACCCAATCTGCTTCTCTATAAGATAGTATTCTCAGGTGATCATGTTGGGCAAACAACCACCCTTTACCCGGTGAAGATTTCAAATACCGAAGTATTCTTTAAACTGCTTTCATATGTGCCTTGAAGGCACTGTACACGTGTGTGTGTGTGCGCACGCATGTGCGCATGCATATGTATGCCTATATACACAATCGTCTATGCATATAATGAAGCAGGAGTAGGTGTGTTAGATGAGCCTAGCTGCTCGTAAACTCAGCTCACTTAAACTCAATTCGGTCTCGGTTCAAAAAATAAATGAGCCGTACGTGAACACAATAATCTGCTCGTATATTGAATGAGACATACTCATATACACTCAGCTCGGCTCAGACAAAACTCATGAGCTCAGCTTGTATAAGTTCGACTCGAATTGTTAGCTTGCTCGTATATATATATATATATTAAACATAATATATGTAATACTACAAACATTCCATATAGAATGTGAAATATAAATCAAAATTAAAATAATACTGAATTTTAATTTTTTATTTTGAAGTAAAAAATATTATAAAACTTCAATCCAGCTCGAGCCGCTCAGGCTCAATTGGAGGCTCGGCTTGTTAAGCTAGCCGATTTCAAGCCTAACTCGAACTTGGCTAGGCTCTTAACAAGCCGAATTCGAACAACCCTTCAAAACTTGGCTCAAGCTCGAGCCAAGTTTGAGTCCCTATTCTATGTATTCGAGCCGAATCCAGCAGCCCCAAGCTCAGTTCAGTTCGGCTCGGCTCAAATATAACTATAAGCAGGAGAAAACACGTAAGAACTTTGGACTAAACACAATGGGTGTTTGGTAACCAATAGGGTTACCTCGATTTTAATGCAAGTTTTTTCTAAAAAACATAACTTCAAAACATTTTTACTTTTTATATCACATCAATCATTTTTTTTTATTATTATTCAAACAAAAAATCACTACAAAATAAACTTTTTTTCACTTTTTCATACAAAAAATTCGAAACTTCTATCTACTTTATTTTTGATAAGTAAGAATTTAATAAAAAGCGCAGAGGGGTGCAACCCTATACATAGGAAGTATAGAAAAGTGTCCCTAATCAGAGGAAAGAAACGAACAAGAAAGTAAAAAATCAGCAAACAAAATACTACCCGAACTATGCGCTGACACCCAAAGACATAAAATATTAAGCACATTTCTACAAAGAGCCCCAACCTGTACCTCCATATTTTCAAAAAGCCTAAAATTTCTATCACGCCACAAACCCCACAAAACACACAAAGGAACATGTTTCCAAATACGGTTAACAGGACCACGACCCAGCAAAGTACCCCAACTACTCAATAAATCTAGCACACTACTAGGCATAACCCACTCCACCTCAAACAAGCTATAAAAAAAAAAAAGCTCCAAACAACCCGTGCCACGTCACAATGAAGTAGAAGGTGATCAACGAATTCTCCATGCTTCTTACACATACAACACCACTCTACCACCACAATACGACACCTACGTAAATTGTTATATGTTAAAATCTTCCCTAAAGCCGCTGTCCAAACAAAGAACGTCATCCGCTTCGGAGCTTTAACACGCCAAATACCTTCTTTTTTTTATAAGTAAGAATTCATTAAAAAGCGCAGAGGGGCGCAACCCTAGTACACAAGAAGTATACAAAAGTGCCCCTAATCAAAGGAAAGAAATGAACAAGAAAGTAAAAAATCAGCGAACAACATACTACCCGGGCTATGCGTCGACACCCAAAGAAATAACATATAAAGCACATTTCTACAAAGAGCCCCAACCGATACCTCCACATCCTCAAAAAGCCTAGAATTTCTCTCACGCCACAAGCCCCACAAAACACAAAAAGGAACCTACTTCTAAATACGGATAACAGGACCACAACCCAGCAAAGTGCCTCAACCACTCAATAAATCCAAAACACTACTAGGCATAACCCACTCCACCCCGAACAAACTATAAAAAGAACTTCAAACAACCCGTGCCACATCACAATGAAGAAGAAGGTGATCAACGGATTCCCCATGCTTTTTACACATAACACACCACTCTACGACTACAATACCACGCCTACGTAAATTGTCATGAGTTAAAATCTTTCCTAAAGCCGCTGTCCAAACAAAGAACGCCACCCGCTTCAGAGCTTTAACACGCCATATACCCTTCCAAGAAAAAAAAGTTGCCTCGTGACAAACTAATGCTTTGTAGAAAGTCTTCAATTCAAAATTCCTCCTCTTGGAAAGATTCCACACCACCCTATCAACCTCCCCATGCCGAACCCGAGTAGAATATAACTATTCATAGAAGGACATCACCATCTCCACCTCTCAATCCTAAGCATAGCGCATAAAGAGAACATTCCAATGAACCACACCTCCTACCACAGACAAATTATCCACCACCCAAGCATCAGAAGAACGCGCATTAGAGTACAAAACTGGATAACAGAGCTTGAGAGGCTTGTCCCCACACCATAAATCATGTCAAAAGCGAATATGAGACTCATCACCCACCTCAAAATGCAAAAATTTGGCAACATTATCTCACCCCCTTCGAATAAACTTCCAAACACTGACACCATAAGGCCCCGTAACTGATAAAGAACACGCCAAATACCTTTCCAACGAAAAGAAGCCTCCTCGTGACAAACTAATGCTTTATATAAAGTCTTCACTTCAAAATTCCTCCTCCTAGAAAGATTCCACACCACCCTATCAACCTCCCCATGCCGAATCCGAATAGAGTATAACTGTTCATAAAAGGACATCACCATCTCCACCTCCCAATCTTGAGCATAGCGCGTAAAGAGAACATTCTAATGAGCCACGCCTCCTACCACAGACAAATTATCCACCACCCAAGCATCAGGAGAACGAGCAATAGTGTACAAAGCTGGATAACAGAGCTTGAAAGGCCTATCCCCACACCATAAATCATGCCAAAAGCGAATATGAGACCCATCACCCACCTCGAAACGCAAGTGCTTTATATCACATCAATCACTTATGTGTACTTCAAAAAATTCTTCATCAAACTCGAGGTGGCTGAATCGGTTGCCAAACGAAGCCAATAGGTTTCCAAGACCTGAGTTTGTCGTGATTTTCTAAAGCTTGGACCCAACAATCAAACAATTTCAAATTTGACAATGATTATAATTAGCACTTGAAACAGGATTTATTTAATGATATTGAAAAGAGTTTTAGTATTCATAAGGATTTAATCCAGTGTGCCTTAGCCTAGTAGAACTTGTTATCGATGGAGTCTTAGTTGGATTCGGAAACTTAGGTCTAGCTGTCCATGTTCATCACCCAACTGCCTATGTAAACTTACTTTTGCTTATAGATCTGGAGGATTTGAAAGGGCTGGTCTGTCTCATGGAAGGCAATATATTTTTTTATGTATATTTTATATACTTCTTTTTGCCACTGTATCTTCAAAAGGTCTTATCAGCTTATTTAGAGGTGGGAAATTCCATCTCTAACAACTGCTTCAGAGTTGAGACAAGACCTGCGAAGGAGCAAGTGTAGTTCACGGAGCAGGAGTCATGGTTCCAATAGTAGATAAATAAGAACTACTGGCAGCATCGCTGGCCCAGATGCCAGTGGAGTCATATATCAACCAGTAAAGTTAGTGTGGTGCCACAAGCCATTGCTCTTGCTTTCCAGGTCTTAGAAACGTGGCCACCCCTACAGTTTCAGCTGATATGCTTTACTTATGTTGTGATCTGCCATGTGGCAAACAAATCTAATATGGATTCTCTTGCTACCATTTTAGTCTCATGACTTGAGATATATCAAACAAATCTAAAAGAACAAATTTAAGCAGGCTTTTCATATTGCAATGTTTAGGTATTTTCTAAATGCAAAGACGTTGGTAGATAAATAAAACAAAGGCAGACTAAAAGTCTGAAACCAATAATGCCTGCAGCAGTAGGTATTCAAAGATAGTTTGACGGAGTATTTACTATATTATTGAGAACACAATAACAACAATATGAAATTTTTAAATGAGCTTCAGCATATGGTCCATATTAGTAGGTTAATTAAACAAACTACCTAATTACTATTAAAATAAATAAAAACAAAAGCAGCTTCTGCAAATGGAGAAGGAGCAATTACCTGAAGAAGCATATAGAAGAAGTATATGAGATCAGTTAAACTTCTGAAAGCCACAATTGTTGTGGTCATGGTCCAATTAATAACTATACACTTATAATCCTGCATTCAAGGAGTGGGGAAAAGCAAGTAATTTTGTGCAATAGTAAACCACAAGAACATTATATATTTCAAATCTAAAACATGGTTATAAGAAGTTAGGAACAGAGCTTCAATCTATTTGGACTAATTTGACAAATTTTTTGTGATTTCCTTACTTCACAAATTGGAGTTTTGGTCAATAATATTACGGTGGCATGAATTAAGAAAGAAGTGTTTAAATGATTTTCAATTTGGTGGAGGCCACTCAAGAGTTCCTATCTGAAATTGTGCCAGTGGATCAATCACATGAATCTGAAGGGAATTAGTGATGGTGAGGTCTGTGAGTCGATGGTCTGTTGAGTCTAAGGAGTTCGACTTGTCGGTGGTGGGAGGTTTTACTGGGATTCGGATTCGAGAGAAGTGTAAAGGAGTGACGAGGTCTATCCTTTTACTTAGAGATGAGGCAGTCTGGCTGATCAAGTCGTTTGATGAATTAGCTTCGATACAAGATTCTAGAGTTTTTTGGAATCAATCCGTTGCTGGCTTCCCCCATATTCTTGGACAGCAATGTTCTAATAGGCATGGCTTTTTCCTACTTGTAGAAGAATATGAGGGCAGGAAGAAAAGTGGCTCCATTTTAGTGCCAAAAGGGAGATACGGTGAGGGTTGGGAGCGGTTTGAGTTGGAGCTCCGCTTAGCCATCAGTCATCTTCAAGCGGATCAGTCCAGGGTCACGAAGCAGACTAGTGCACCGAAAATCCCACTAGCTGGGACCAAATCGGAGACAAGGAGGAGTTTTGCAGAGGTATTAACTTCGTCTCTGCCAGTGAGTGAAGAGCCTTTTGGTCCTTCCAGTCAGCCCTTAGCAAGAATTCCAAGGTGGTTGGAATCTTCTAAAGAAACAGGGAAGAAGAAGGTCCAGTTCCAGGTGCAGGCTCCGTTTAAGGATTTTTGTGCTCATGCAAAGGCTCCTGCGATTCCGGCTCATGCTTTGTCGGCACTTCCTTCGAAGGCAGCGAACAATAGCCTGACCAGAGAAATATTTCCAGTGAAGGCCTTGAAGAAGAACTCAGCTCCAGTGTCTCGGGCATTGGGAAGGTCGCATGTCTCATTCCCAAGGAGAGAAGCAGCTGGGTCTGCCAACACGTCTGCCTCTGCATCACGCAATGTCTTTTCTGTTGATAGGCTAGGTGTCCGTAGGTTAAGGGAGTCGTTGGCAGCTCTGCATGAGGAGATAGGTCATTGTCTAACGGATTTACTCTTGCTGGAGGAAGGACCCCCGGATATCAGACAGAAGCATTTTGCTTCTCACGCTTTTCCTAAGACCCAGCAGGCCTCTATGGGTTCCAAGGTTACCCGGCCCATCTACAAAAAATCAGTGAGTACCTCTTCGGTCTTAAATTCTTCTGAGGCGGCCCATGTTTCTAAAAGTAAAGCCCCACTGGGTTTTCCCATCAAAAAGCCCAAGATTACTGTTAAAGCTAAAGCTGGATCATGCCTAAGGCCCATTCCGACTCCATTGTTTTCTCTGCATGCTGGAGCTTCTACGTCCGCAGCACATCAGGTGCGTAAAGACATGGATTCCGGCGTTTCTTCTTTTAGGTCTGGTTCTGATCATTCCAGCCGTGTTTATCAACGTCGGAAGTCTGGAATTTCTAAGGCTGTTTGGACAAGAAAACAGGGGCAGTTCCCTATTGTGGGTCAGAGCTTGAGGTCTGAGAAATCAGAAAATTCTCCTCGGCTGAATCTTCCTGAGGTGGTGACGTGTGGCGGAGAAGGAGAAGGTGCGGCAGCAGCTCTTCAGGTGGACGGTGGCTCTTTGATTGTTAACAAAACTACCGAAGAGGGGGAGCAGGTTTCGGGAGTCTTGCCTGATCTTTTGGTTACCGGCTGCCCATGTAATGAGATGGATGTTCCTGCTATGGGTACAAGCTCAGTGACTAAGGTGCTGGAAAATAATAATATGCAGATGGTGATATGTGAACTTGTTTTAGTGGGATATCAAGTAGAGAGCTGCCTTCGGGAAGATTTAGGTGTAACTGTTGAGGGAGAAGCTCTCTTTGACAGTGGTGCACATGATTTTAGAAGAGGCCTCCTGTTAGAACTAGAAGTAAAAAATTCTAACGAGGAGGGGGAGAGTGGTGCACCGCTGGAAATCACACCTTTGGCAGCAAAAGGGGGAGAAAAGCACAGGGTATCACCTAGATGGGTGGTGGAAAAAGTAATGAGTTGTTATCAATCTATCGGGTTATCTTGCAAAGGGTTTGAGGACAGAATGTTAGCTATGTTTGAGGAGATAGAAGCTGCTGGAGAAAGATCCTTGGCCAGTCCTAAGACTTTGTATCCGTCGAATCAAGGGGCAAAAGGGAAGAGGGAACTAAACAGGTTGGCTTGATCCATGAATTATGAGAAGAAAGGGGTTCTATCGGCTAGAGGTCGCACTAAAGGTAGGGGTTTGTCTTGTAGTTATGATGCCTAAATTACTTTCGTGGAATGTTAAGAGGGCTTAATGAGATGGAAAAAAGACTAGAAATTAGAGGGCTTCTAAGAGATTGGAGGGCGGATATTGTTTGTTTGGTGGAGACTAAGATGGCAATAATCTCAAGGGAGGTGGTGAGGAGCTTATGGGGTTGTAATAAGGTTGATTGGTGTTATTTGGGAGCCAATGGAGCGTCGGGTGTGATTTTACTTATGTGGGATAGAGGGGTGGTGGAGAAATTAGAGGAATGTATAGGTAGATATACGGTTGCTTGTTCTTTCCGCAACATTGGTGATAATGATTCTTGGGCATTTGGGGGGGTTTATGGCCCTAATGATGACAGGGATAGGAGGGATTTATGGGATGAGTTAGCTGGTTTGATGAGTTGTTGGGATTTGCCGTGGTGTATTGGGGGAGATTTTAATGTAGTTCGCTTTCCTAGCGAGAGGTCGGGCAATGCCAGTTTCTCAGTTGCCATGGAAGAATTTTCAGACTTCATTTTCATGCATAACTTGGTGGATCTACCTCTTCAAGATGGCCAGTTTACATGGTCTAATAATCGTACATGGTCTAGAATTGATAGATTCTTAGTTTCTGTGGAGTGGGAGGAACACTTTCCTGAAGTAACACAAAGGAGGCTACCAAGACTTCTTTCCGATCACTTTCCTTTGTTTTTGGATTGTGGGGCACCAAGAGGAGGAAAAAGGTATTTTAAATTTGAGATGATGTGGCTGAACTACGAGGGTTTTTTTGAGCAGATCAAAAAGTGGTGGTCGTCTTATGAGTGTTCGGGTTTACCAAGTCACATTTTGGCGTTTAAACTGAAGGCCTTGAAGACAGATTTGAAGAAATGGAATGCTGAAGTGTTTGGTGATGTAGGGAAGAAGAAGAAAGAATTATTGGAGGGCATTCGTGAGCTGGATTCAGTTGATGAAGGCCGAGGCCTAGAGGAGGAAGAGAAGGTTCGCAAGATAAATATGTCAAGAGAGCTGGAGAAAACTCTTCTTTCTGAGGAAATAATATGGAGACAGAAATCTAGAGCTTTGTGGTTGAAGGAGGGGGACAAGAACACAAAATTTTTCCACATGGTGGCCAACTCGCGTCGCAAGTTTAATCAAGTGGACTCTCTAAGCATAAATGGTGAAATCTCCAGAAATCCAAGGGAGATTCAGGAGCATATAGTTCATTTTTATAAAAAAATTGTATGTTGAGAACTGTTCTTGGCGGCCAAGGGTCGAGGGCCTTTCTTTTCTTTCAATTGATGAAGATGAAAGTAGTTGGCTAGAAAGAGAATTTGAGGAGAAGGAGGTATGGGATGTCATCAGAGATTTTAACGGAGATAAGGCACCGGGCCCTGATGGTTTCACTATGGCTTTTTTTTAGAAGTGTTGGGATATTCTAAAACACGACATTATGGCTGTTTTTGCAGACTTTCACTCTCGAGGCAAATTTGAAAAGAGCTTCAATGCTACTTTTGTCTCTCTGATTCCAAAGAAGAATGATGTCTTGGATGTGAGAGACTTTCGGCCTATCAGTCTTATTGGGGGAATTTACAAGATTATTTCCAAAGTCCTTGCGAACAGGTTTAAATCAGTTTTGGGTAAGATTATTTCAAACACCCAAAACGCGTTCATAGGTAGTCGACAAATCTTGGATTCAGTGCTTATTGCTAATGAATGTGTGGATAGTCAAATTCGTTCGGGGGATTCTGGGTTGCTGTGTAAGTTGGATTTGGAAAAGGCCTATGATCATGTGAATTGGGACTTCTTGCTTTACCTACTACAACGTTGTGGCTTTGGGGAGAAATGGAGGGCTTGGATTCGTTTTTGTATCTCTACGGTGAGATTCTCCATCCTTGTCAATGGAACTCCGTCGGGTTTCTTTACCAGCTCTCGCGGGTTGCGACAAGGTGATCCTCTGTCACCTTTATTATTTGTGGTGGTTATGGAGGCTTTGAGCCGGATGCTGGTTGCTGCATTGGAGCAGGGTTCGATGACAGGTTTTGCAGTGGGACATAGAGAGTCAGAGGCAATAGTAGTGAATCATTTATTATTTGCTGATGATACATTGATCTTTTGTGGGGCGCAAGAAGAACAAATTCGGCATCTGAGGTGCATCTTTCTTTGCTTTGAGGCAGCATCGGGATTAAGGATCAATCTAGGAAAATCAGAAATTGTTCCTATTGGTGAGGTGGAGGATGTTGAAGGGTTGGCTCAGCTTTTGGGTTGTCGGGTTGGTTCTTTGCCTATGACTTACTTGGGTATGCCTTTGGGTGCCTCTTACAAGTCCGTTTCTACTTGGAAAGGGGTGCTTGAGAAAATGGAAAGGAAGCTGGCTGGATGGAAGCGTATGTATTTGTCAAAGGGCAGGCGGTTGACTCTTATTAAGAGCACGCTGTCCAATCTCCCCACGTATCTCTTGTCGTTGTTCCCTATTCCTTTGAGGGTGGCTAATCGTCTTGAAAAAATCAAGAGGGATTTCCTATGGGGTGGTATAGGGGATGGCCAAATTTCATTTAGTAAAATGGAACAGGATCTGTACTCCGTTGCATTCAGGTGGGTTGGGAGTTCACAACCTCACCCAGTTTAATCAAGCTCTTCTGGGTAAATGGTTGTGGAGATATGGTAGGGAGAGAGAGGCTTTATGGCGTTTGGTGATTGACGCCAAATTTGGGAGCCTAAAGGGGGGGGGGGGGGGGGGGGGGTGTTCTATTGAGGTGTCGGGTTCCTATGGAGTGGGGGTTTGGAAATATATCAGGAAAGGATGGGAGAAGTTTTGCAGTTATGTTCGGTTTGTGGTAGGGGATGGGTCACATCAGTTTCTGGCATGATTGGTGGTGTGGGGAGAGATCTTTGAAGCATTGTTATCCAGTAATTCAATCTTTTACTGATGTCTTTTTGTTATCCAATTTAAACTAAATGTCATCCCGTCGGTGGTCAGTAGAGTCTAAGGAGTTTGTTGTGTCGGTGGTGGGTGGCTTCACAGGCATTAGGATCCAAGAGCTTAGTTATGGAAAAATGAGGACTATTCTTTTTGACAAAGACGAGGCTGCTTGGTTGATTAAGTCCTTTCAGCTCTTGGTTTCGGTTCAGGACTGTAGAGTGTTCTGGAATCAAGCCGTAGCGGGTTATCCGCGGATTCTTGCTCAGCAAAGCGCAAATAGGCATGGATTCTTCTTGATCATAGAAGAATATGAGGGGAGGAGAAGAAAAGGCTCTGTCTTGGTGCCGAAAGGCAAGTTCGGTGAAGGGTGGAAGCGTTTTGGGGTGGAGCTTCGGTTAGCTCTCAATAGTTTGCTCGCTGGGAATTCCATGAAGCACGTTCGAGGTAAGGAAGTCTCACAGTCTCAGCCTCAGACTGAGAAGAGGAGTTATGCAGATATCTTGAAAGCTACCCTCCCGACTGCCCCGGACAAGGGTCTTTGTGATAAGGAGGCCCATACGGCAATTCTGGAGACGGCGTATCATGCTGGGCGGATGAGAGATAAGTTGGAGAAGGAACTTCCGGCGGCACCAGCTGGGATGAAGGCAGTGGAGAAGGAGAAGGTTTCTCCGGCGATCCCTGCCGGGATGAAGCTTCATAACTCATCCTTTGCCACGTCGAACAGGGAGCTAGCGACAGACATTAGTGGATGGGGGGCGGGCCCTTGTCCCCCACCATGCAAGTTACACGACCAGGATTCCCACGAGGTGCGCAATATCAGGGACCAGGTGTGCCTCGAGCTGCGCAGTATCAGGGAGACGTTGGAGTTTTTGAGCGAGGAAGTGGGATACTGTCTGAAACGAGTGCTTACGTGGGAGGAGGAGTTGATGGGTAGTATTCCTTTGGGCCTCAGCTCCTCTCGGCCCAATTCCTGGTTAACTGGTAGGATCTCTTCATCCCAAGGGCCTCCTAAGATGGCCCAACCTTCTATAGGCAAAGGCTGTCTGCAGTTCCCCATCAACAGGCCCGACATTCGGCTTAGGCCCAAGGCAAGGCCAGTTCTGCGCCCTATTCCGGCTCGCCAGTTCTTTACCGACGCCGGCGCTTCCTCCTCTGCGGTTCAGTCGGAGGAGTTGGGTATGGGGTCGGCCGTCCAGCCGTCTGTATGCAAACCTGTCCTCTCGGGCCGTGTTTATCAACGTAGGAAAAAGCGGAACCAGGGTGATTCGGCTGTCTGGAGAGTCAAGGCAGGGCAGCACAAGTTGGACGCAGGAATCAGTCAGGTCAAGGAGAAGGACGCAGCTTCTGCGAAGGATGGGGAACAGGATACTTCTCCTGCGTTTAAGGAGATGCAGGATGTTGGGGTTCGAGAGTTGAAGTTTGTACCAGATACCGTGAAACAAGCTGACCAAGCTGATAGACTGCTGGAAAACGCCTTTCCGGGGCTGGAAACAGAAGTGTTCCGTCAGGTTGGGTTCGTCGATACACCTGTGACAGAAAACTCTGAAATAAAAGAGAGAGGTGTGGTTCTCGGTAAAGAACTCAGCTTGGCTTTGTCGGCAGAGGGTGGTGGTCTGGGTGATGGTCTGGGAACATCTGGGTCTGATGTGGACCTGCTTGACTTGGTGGTGTTTTCCGAATCAGTAGGAAATGTGGGTATTGATTCAGTTGCATTTTCTGGGGAACCGCTGGTGGTGAATTTCAGCTGGAAAGGACTTGGAGGATTCAGGGGGAGTGGGTCTTCTTTTGATTGTGTGGCGGCTGAGGAGTGTGATCACTTTGATTATCCTCCGATGCTGCTTGAGGATTTTCTTGGAGGTCCAATGCTGCTGGATAAGACCAGTGAAGGGGAGGGGGAGTTAGAGTGCTTTGAGCCGTTAGTTATTGCCCCACTGGCAGTGGAAGTAGAAGACAGGCGAAGGGTGTCGCCTAGATGGGTGGTGGAGAAAATCAAGAAGGTTTATCCAATCATTGGGCTTTCTTGTGGTCGCTTTGAAGACAGATTGTTGGCTTTGTTTGAGGAAATTGAAGAGGCTAGAGATCTCTTTTTAGCAGACTCCAAGACTAAGGTTTCGCCTGCTCAAGGGAAGAAAGGAAAGAGGGAATTAAATAGGCTGACTTGGTCTTTGAATTATGAGAAAAAAGGGGCTCAGTCTGTTAGAGGAAGACTTAAGGATAGGGGTTCTGCTCGATTTTATGACGCCTAAAATTTTGTCATGGAATGTTAGAGGGCTTAATGCGATCGAGAAAAGATTGGACATCAGAGGGCTTTTACGGGTTTGGAAGGCGGATATTGTATGTTTGGTGGAGACAAAGATGGCAGTTATCTCGCGGGAGGTGGTGCAAAGCTTATGGGGTTGCATCCATGTTGATTGGTGTTATTTGGGTGCCAATGGTGCGTCGGGTGGGATTTTGCTAATGTGGGATAGAAGGGTGGTGGAGAAAGTGGAAGAGTGTATTGGTAGATACTCAGTTGCTTGTTCCTTGCGCAACATTGGTGATAACTTTGTGTGGGCGTTTGGGGGTGTGTACGGTCCTAATGATGATAGGGAGAGGAGGGCTTTGTGGGATGAGTTAGCTGGACTGATGAGTCGGTGGGAGATGCCTTGGTGTATTGGGGGGGATTTTAATGTGGTTCGCTTTCCTAGTGAGAGATCTAGGGGTGCTGGTTTCTCTGTTGCTATGGAAGAATTCTCGGACTTTATTTTCTCGCATAATCTGGTGGACTTACCCCTTGTAGATGGCCAATTTTCCTGGTCTAATGGGCAGGAAGATCTTATTTGGTCCAGAATAGATAGATTCTTAATTTCCTCAGAGTGGGAGGATCGTTATCCTGAGGTTTCACAAAGGAGATTGACAAGGCTATTCTCGGATCACTTTCCTTTATTATTGGATTGTGGGACCACTAGGGGAGGTAAAAGGTATTTTAAGTTTGAAAACATGTGGTTGAAATACGAAGGTTTTGTTGAGCAGGTTCAAAAATGGTGGATGTCTTACGAATTTTCTGGTGTGCCAAGCTTCGTTTTGGCCAATAAATTGAAGGCTTTGAAAGCTGTTTTTGCAGAATTCCACGCCCGAGGCAAGCTCGAAAAGAGCCTGAATGCTACTTTTGTCTCCTTGATTCCTAAGAAGAATGGTGCCTTGGATGCGAGAGATTTTCGCCCCATTAGTTTGGTTGGCGGGATTTACAAGATTATTTCGAAGGTTCTTGCTAACAGATTCAGGTCCGTTGTGGGCAAGATTATCTCCAACTCTCATAATGCATTCATTGGTGGCCGACAAATACTAGACTCTGTGCTTATTGCTAACGAATGTGTGGATAGTCATATTCGATCGGGGGAAACTGGACTTCTGTGTAAACTGGATTTGGAGAAGGCTTATGACCATGTGAACTGGGATTTTTTGCTTTATCTGTTGCAGAGATGTGGTTTGGGGGATAAATGGAGAAAGTGGATACGTTTTTGTATTTCTTCGGTGAGATTTTCTATTCTTGTAAATGGAACCCCAGCCGGTTTTTTCAGTAGTTCTCGTGGTTTGCGACAAGGAGATCCTCTTTCTCCTCTGTTGTTTGTGGTAGTAATGGAGGCGTTGAGTCGGATGTTGACTGCTGCATTGGATCAAGGTAATTTGACAGGTTTCTCAGTGGGGTCAAGGGAGTCTGAGGCTTTTGTTGTGAATCATCTGCTGTTTGCGGATGACACTCTGATCTTTTGTGGAGCTCAAGAAGAACAGATTCGACATCTGAGATGTATTTTCTTAGGTTTTGAGGCAGCTTCTGGTTTGAGAATCAATTTAGGAAAATCAGAAATTGTTCCTATTGGTGGAGTAGAGAATGTCGGAAGGTTGGCGAATCTTCTTGGATGTCGGGTTGCTTCTTTGCCTTTGACTTACTTGGGCTTGCCGTTGGGTGCTTCTTATAAGTCCACCGCTATTTGGAATGTTGTTATTGAGAAAATGGAAAGGAGGTTAGCGGGTTGGAAACGGATGTATCTGTCAAAGGGTGCTCGGTTGACTCTTATCAATAGTACGCTCTCCAATATTCCCACTTATTACCTATCTTTGTTTCCTATTCCAGTGAGGGTGGCTAATCGTCTTGATAAAATTAGAAAGAAATTTCTTTGGGGTGGCATGGGTGAAGAGGCCAAAATTCATCTAGTAAATTGGAACAATATTTGTTCACCCTTGCATGCTGGTGGGTTGGGAGTTCAAAATTTCATTCAATTCAATCGAGCTCTATTGGGTAAGTGGATATGGAGGTATGGTAGGGAGAGAGAGGCTTTATGGCGTTCGGTGATTCATGCCAAATTTGATAGTCTAAAAGGGGGGTGGTGTTCAAAAGAGGCTTTGGGATCCTTTGGAGTAGGTGTTTGGAAGCATATTAGGAAGGGGTGGGAGGATTTTCGAAAATTCATTCGATTTGAAGTGGGGAATGGTTCTCACATTAGTTTTTGGCAAGATTTGTGGTGTGGGGATAGATCCTTGAAGCAATGCTTTCCTGCTCTCTTTAGAATTGCAAGGTTTAAAGACGCGATGGTGGAAGATAACTTGGTGGCTCATAATGGTGTTATCCAATGGAATGTTCTCTTCACTCGACATATTCAGGATTGGGAGTTGGATATGGTCCTTTCCTTCTTCGATCGTCTATACTCCACTTCGAACCGACATGGGGAGGATGACAGGTTAGTGTGGAATCCCTCTAAAAAAGGTGTTTTTGAGGTGAGATCCTTATACAAAGAGTTAATGAGGAAGGATGGCCCTTTGGTTCCGTGCTTCCCTTGGAAGAATATTTGCGTGTGAAGGCTCCAACAAGGGTGGCCTTCTTCGTTTGGTCAGCTGCTTTAGGCAAAATTCTGACGCATGATAACTTGCGTAAGAGGAAGGTGATAGTGATTGAGTGGTGTTGTTTATGCCAGAAGAGCGGGGAGTCTATTGATCATCTTTTGCTCCACTGTGAATTCGCCCGGGCCCTCTGGAGCTACGTCTTTATTCTTTTCGGGGTTGAGTGGGTTATGCCTCGTACGGTGTTGGAGCTGCTGAATAGTTGGGGGGGGACGATTGAGGTTGGGCATGCTGTAAAGGCTTGGCGGTTAGCTCCTGTGTGCATGCTGTGGTGTATTTGGAAGGAACGGAACGCTCGACTGTTTGATGATGTGGAGACACCCATGGTGGAGCTACGGAAGCGGTGGCTCAATACTTTGTTTTATTGGATAGCGCCCTATTATAGTTCGAGTTCTTTTACTTTTGTAGAATTTTTAAATTCAATTTCTGTTCGTCCTTTTTAAGGGTTCTCTTGTATACTTCCCGTGTATAAGGGTTGCGCCCCTCTGCGCTTTTTATTTTCATAATTACAATTACTTATCAAAAAAAAAAAAAAAAGTATTGTGAGGAACAAAGCTACAATGGTGGTGGATAATTTGGCTGTTCAGAATGGAAATATTCATTGGAATGTTCTCTTTACGCGGCAATTCCAGGACTGGGAGATGGAGATGGTGCTTTCTTTCTTCGAGCGGTTGTACTCCACTTCGATTCGACAAGGAGAGGGTGACAAGTTAGTTTGGAACCTTTCTACAAGGGGTTTTTTTGAAGTAAGGTCATATTATGAAGTGCTTAGTAGGAAAGAAGGCCCATCATTCCCGTGGAAGAATATATGGTGTGCTAAGGCTCCGACAAGGGTGGCGTTCTTTGTATGGTCGGCAGCTTTAGGAAAAATATTGACCCATGACAATCTGCGAAAGAGGAATATTATGGTTATTGAGTGGTGTTGTATGTGTAAAAAGAAGGGGGAATCTATTGATCATCTGTTACTTCATTGCGACGCCGCTCGTGAGCTTTGGAGTTTTATGTTTTCTTTATTTGGAGTTGAGTGGGTCATGCCACAAACGGTGTTGGATTTGTTGACTACATGGGGTGCATTTTTTGGGCATGGCCTAGCTAAAAAAGTTTGGCGGTTAGTTCCTCATTGTGTTTTGTGGAGCATTTGGCGGGAGCGGAATGCGAGGCTTTTTGAAGATGTCGAAACTGTAATGGTAGTGTTAAGGAAGCGTGTACTTAACACGCTATATCTTTGGATAGCGTCCCGTCTTTGCCACCTAGGTGTTTCTACTTTTGTAGACTTCCTAAATTTATTAGCTGTTCCTCCCGTTTAGGGGCTCTCTTGTATACTTCCCGTGTATTAGGGTTGCTCCCCTCTGCGCTTTTTATTGAATTTGAAATTACTTATCAAAAAAAAAAAAAGTTAGGAACATGGTCACTGAAGATGGAGACTATGAACAACAAATATTTTCAGCCAAAAATTGCATGTTTTAAATAAAGAAAATAGATGTGATTTATAGATTTATAGTAGAAAGACCATTTGCTATCCAGTCCTAATTTTATTTTCCTCCTCCCTCTTCCTCCAGTTTTCTCTATGCTTCTTGTACCACAAAGAAAGCCACTTTCAAGGGAACCTTGGTCCGCCAAATACTTTTCCAGGGAAAATGAATAGCCTCTTTGCAAGCAAGAGCCTTATAGAAGGATCTAACATCAAATTTCCCTTTGTGAGAAGGAGACCACCAAAGCTGATCTTCCCCATCACAATTCACTCTGGTTGAGTACAGCAAAGAGAAAAATGAAGCCAAAACATCCACCTCCTAGTCGTGGGCGGCTCGGAAGAAGCTAACATCCCACTGATAGGACCCACTCACCACAACCAAATGGTCTGCAACATGTGCATCCTTGTCACACACAATGTCATACAAAACTAGGAAAGTTTCCTTAAGAGGCACCTCACCACACCACACATCATCCCAAAAACGGATCCTAGATCCATTTCCCAGAATAAGTCTGGTATGGCTGCAAAGCAAACTTCATCCCTTCCTAATATTCTTCCATAACCCCACTCCGTGTGACCCAAGTGGATCTATAGAACACCAACCATCTCAAGTAGATCCGTACTTTGCGTCCACAACAGATTTCCACCAAGCCTCTCTCTTATAGGCATAACGCCACAGCCACTTCCCTAAAAGAGCCTTATTGAAAATCCTCAAATTTCTGATGCCCAGACCACCACTTGAAATAAGAGAACAAACTTTGGCTCAATTAACCAGATGAAATTTAAATTCTTCACCTATGCCACCCCACAAGAAATCTCGGTGCAGCTTCTCAATACGACTAGCAACACTGGAAGGAATAGGGAGTAGAGAAAGAAAGTACGTAGGAAGATTAGAGAGAGTGCTTTTTATAAGGGTTACTCTGCCACCCTTCGACAAATACAACCGCTTCCAGCTAGCCAGCCGCCTCTCAATCTTACCAACCACCTCATCCCAACTAGACTTAGCCAGATTACTGCTCTTTCTAGAGTTCTGAAACATACATTCTTGTCGTATCATCTGATTTTTCAAAGGCAAATTTATTCAAAAAGATGGAGCCTCAACGCCCGACTTCTCCAAATTTTCATTCTACTTTATTGCTTCTGAAGTCAACCACCCTCTTATCTTTTTAGATCCTCATCTATTGCATAGTTAATATTTTTCTGTTTTAGAAAAATCTTCTTTTCCATCTTCTACATTCTCTTCTTAAACTAAGATTGTCAAGAAAAGACTTCACGCAACAAAAACGAAATTCAAGACATTCTCTTTAGTCTACAACCTCAACCCTGGTGAGAGGGGTACATGGGTGTAGCCTATGGAAGTGCATTACGAATGGATGGCAAATGTTTTCTGCACTGGCTGTGGTTTGTGGAGCCCTAGAAAATGTGTTCCCACATTTGTTTACAATAGCTGAGGATAAGAATGCATCAATGCTTCATACCTGTGATGAGTGTTAAATATTGTATATTTAAACCCCTTAATTTACACTAGTTAATTTTTTAGCTTCTTAATCTAATGTTTTGTGTTAAATTTGTATTTTTAGTGTTTTGTAGGTTGCTAAAAAAAAAGGGCAGCTTTAAGGTGAAAAATGCAAAGTTTGGACAAAAGCACACTTTGAAAAGACTTAGATGATGTGGTTATGTTTAACCAAATCAATGAAATGATTAAATCAAAATTTCTCTAATTGGAGTCAAAGTCGGATTGGATTAAATTTCAGATTCTGCACACGTCTAAGTATTTTGCACATAACTTTCATCTCAAATATTGGATTAAGGTGAAACCAGCGGCATTGGAAAGCTAACTCAAAATACTACAAATCATTGTGAAATAAGATTTTCCTAATTCGGACGTTTGCTATACCAAAAGTGTCCCGCAATATAAGAACGCAAATCTGGACGAATCTATTCCGATTTGTACTAGGATTGCTTCCTAATTTGACTAGGAGATTGAAGTACAATTTTTATGGGATCTCTAGGGCTTCTAGGGTTTGCTTGCTCCCTATAAATAGACTGCTAAGCCTCAAGAAAAAAAGGGTGGGAGACCAAAAACGAAATTTCATTTATTTTCTCCCTTTTAGTTTAGTTTTTCATTAGGTTTAGGTTTTATTTTTCATAATCATGTGTAACTAAATTCTCATGTACCAAGATGAAAGATAGAAAGGAAAAAATCTTATTATTTCCAATACTTCAATGATACATCTACACTTGTTTATATAGAGAAGCAACACACTAATATGGAATTAAAATAAATGAGAGCGTGTATGGAAAGGAAATCAAAACATTTCAGCTGCATATCTTCAACAGTTTTCTTCATACACCGCACGACATTATGCAAATACTAAAAGTGTTTAACTCGTATCAACCAAATGCAGAAACCCGAAAATGAGAAATGACGAAAAACTAGAAATGAAAAAAAAAAAAAAAAAAAAAAAAAAAAAAAAAAAGAAGACAAAAAGAAAAGAAAAGAAAAGAAAGAAAGAAGAAGAAGTTTAAGCTACAAGAGGCAAGGGAAAGATCAACCAAGATCTTATACCATGTTAAGAGAAAAGAAAATGGAAGAGAACTTGAATAAAGAACGGTTGTATCTCCCACACTTTGCTGCCCTCAATCCATTCCACATATATAGGAGAATTAGTTACAATGATTGGGGAGAATATTCTGAGAATGACAACTAGTAGGGACAGATTTCCTTCTAGAAGAGTACAACATTTTGAAGCCTAGCATTCTAAAAGCACTCCCAGCAGCTTTCCTAAACCCCTTTCCCTTCACTAAATTTAATAATAACCCCCAAAAACCCATCTCCAGCAGATTCCCTAAGTGTTCCCAAAACTAACTTTGAGCTACAATGCTACCCAAGATCTTGGGTAGCACTGTAGCTACCCCATCTATTATTTTATTCAACAAAAAAACCTTCTCCCTTGCCTTTCCCTCATTCCCAGAAGAACCCACTCCAACACTTCCATAACTCTACTTGAAACTGTGCTTCGGAAGCAGTTTGAGCTCTAGCGAACCCAGTTTCTGATTTTGGGTCGAGGCCAAGACTCCAACAATATTCGAATTCTCTGCTTCCCCGTCGACAATTCCATGGGAATTAGCTAAAAGACCCAAGACGAGAAACTCGGAGCTGGGGTTGGACAGGCTGGAGCGAGGAGGAGGCTTGAAGGTCCCATCAGAGTACAAGCGGAGCATATTGGAGCGAGAGGCCTTGTCGTCGGCAGTGGAGGTGGTGGAGAGGAGGTTGGAGATGTTGGCTAGTAAGGTGGTGAGGGCAGTTGGGGAGGGAGGGGGTGGAGGAGAGAGGTAGGATGGAAAGAATGGTTTTGGTGGGGTGGAGGAGGAGGAAGAAGAAGAAGAAGAAGAAGAAGAAGACGGGAGCTTTGGTTGTTGTTGTGGTTGCTGGGGAGGGAGGGGGAGGAGGAGCTATAGTGTTGACGATGGAACTAGGTTGTAGAAAAGAAATGAATATAAAAAGAATAAATTAAAAGTAAAAAATCATATTTTAATGGTATACACAAAGATAAGAGAAGCTATTGTGGAGTATATTTAAATCGGAAAGTAAAAAGTAAGCATTCTAACATATATACATCTTAAGAGGTGCTCTGTCATGCCGACAAAGTTATATTCTTGGGTTATATTGTTTCGGTGGAAGGTTCAAAACCACATCCCAAGAAAGCAATGGCTATCATGTAATGGCTTGTGCGAAATCAAAAGGGGATGTATGCAGCTTTCATGCTAGCGTAGGCTATATTCTCGTGGTATATGTGGACGATATCATGATTACCGGAGATGATTCAAGAGGCATTGCTCGATTGAAACAATTTTTGCAGCAAAGGTTTCATACAGAGGATTTGGGCAAACTTCGATATTTCTTGGGCATTGAAGTTGCTAGATCTCAAACAGGTATTAATTCATCTCAAAGAAAGTATGTACTTGATTTGTTAGAAGAGACAGGTCTTTTGGTGCTCGTCATGTTGAGGTTCAAATGGATCCTAATCAGAAACTATCGAAGAATGAAGGAGAATTGTTTGAAGATCCTAGCAGGTATCGTGGTTTAGTTGGTAAGTTCAATTATCTTACTATTATCATGCCAGATATTTAATTTGCAATTAGTGTTATTAATCAATTGTTGGAGACTCCTAGCGTTTCACATTGAGAAGCAGTCACCCTTATCATTCGATATTTGAAGAGAGCTCCTGGACTTAAGATACTATATAGACCAAATGAACATCTAAAGATAGAAGGTTTTACTGATGCAGGTTAGGCAGGTTCTCCCTTAGATAGACAATCTACTACAGGATATTGTAACCATGTCAATTTACTAATGGTATGAGCCATCACCTTGTACTCTACTTCAGCACTCGATCATTCGAGACAAGATACTCAATTGAGATATATCTAGATCATTCGTGAAGTCAGCAGACCAGTTAGCTAACATGTTTACAAAATCTGTGTTGGAATCGGTTAGAGTTTATTTATTCCAAGCAGGGTTTATATGTATATATGCTCCAATTTGAGGGGGAGTGTTAGAAGAGATTGTTGGGATTTTGTTATATGGGCATTTTGGACAGTTTGGTGTCCATGGGTATTTAGTCAGTCTGGTGTATTTGTCAACATATATAATAAAATGTGTGAAGTAGGCTATATATCATTGAAACAAGCCTCCTCTTTCTATTCATATTTACTCATGCAAACCGATTAACAAATATCATCTAGCATCCATATGTTGGACTTAATAAGATTTGAGAATAATCCCAAAACACAAAAAACAAAAATTATGAGGTAGCAACTTGGTATGCAAACGGATCATCACATCTAATGTTAGCTCCCAATCATGTAGGGTTTATGACTTTGTTAGAGACTCTTGTATCATGGCTCCAGGATTTCTTGGATTGGCATCCGAATCGGATAGCTTTTGCCTATCCCTTACTTAGTCTCCCTTAGAGCATCTCTAAAAGAATAGACAAATGGTTCATAATAGTCAAATTTGACTATTATGAACTATTTTTCGTCTCCAGCAGAATAGGCAAAATAGATTTTTTCCTTCTAGTGTAAATAGTAAATAGGTTCTTCTACCCATTCACTATTCACATTACAAAGAGTTTTTTATTATTCTCTCTCCTTTTCTTTCTTTCTCTTTCTCTTTCTCCCTATTTCTTTCACACTTTTTCCCATACAAAATAATATTTTAATGCAAGTAGAGAGTAGAATAGAAAATCTGTTGAAGAGAAAGTAAAAAAAACAGTAGCTAAAATAGAGAGTTATACTTTTTTAATAGCTACTTTGACTATTATCGCTGGAGATGCTCTTATAAATCTCATTATACCTATGTTAAAATTTTGAGACACCATATGAGTAGAGCCTTATCAAGTGCACAACCCATCAACATTAATAACTTCAAAATGAATCTAACTTTATACATAAAAAGATTATCTTTTAAAAAATAAATAAGGATGAGAAGCATACCTCTAGTACAGACAACAAGAAGAAAAACAATGGGTCCACAAAAATTGCCACCAAGCAAGAAATGACAAAAAATTTGTTCCATTGTTGCACAACTTTAGTATGAGGATTCATGACACCAGGAATATATTGTTGGAGAAAAGAATAAAATCTCCTAGCCCAGCCTTTAGCATCCCCATAGAGAGCATTATGGAACTATAAACATTCAAAATAAGGAAAACTGCATAAGATCATTTTAGTATTTGTATGCATACTAAAAACAAAGAGTTTTTGTATACAATTATTCTAGATGACAAAAGCTATTAATAGAAAAACATGACAAGTCAAAAGGAAAAATGGTACAGTATAATGCATGAACAACCTCAAGAAATTTTTTCCTAGAAAGATAGATAAATAAAGTGTTTGGATAACAACTACAACCAACACGCATTGACATCTAACACCACCTCCAACAGCAACACCACTGGACAGTAAGGTATAACCACCAACTCCACAGAAATCTGCACAACCCCTATTGATGATAACTGTCAACCCCACCCCCATTGAAATCTGCACCACCTTCATTAAAAACCACTATAAGCATCACCTCCTTCTGCTCTTGTATTCACCACCAACACTTCCTCCAGTAAAAATCACCATCAAGCTCTACCAATCCCAATCCACTACCACTTCAATGGCACAGATGTGATTGCTAGACCCATCACCCTAATCACAGCAATTATGTCCATTGCCACCAAAACTATTACTAAAACTTCTATCCCCTTGGGTGCAAATCGTTCCTTAGAGCTAGCCTATCGGCGAAGCCGAAGTATTACCCGATCCGTGTGGAGAGGGAACTTTGCACGAGTTCGAGATTTACCCAACAGGTGTGGGTACATGAAGTGACTCTGCCTTGAAATGATTCCTCATCATCAAAAAAAAAACACACACACACACACACTTCTAATACCAGCCCCACACAACTGCCTTTTTATAGACAACACAGCAATCTACCAATATTCTTTTTGATTTCAACCCAAAGCAAAGAACAAAATGAAAAAATATCTTTCATAATCCATTCTTATTTCTCGGAAAACTGAAATAGTTTCAAAGAGAATATTACCATACAAGACTAGATTTAGGACAGCAGCACTTAAATTACAAGCCATTTGTAACATGTTCATGACCACAACCGCAATTAATTTTCATCCCCTTTGAAGACGAAAGCATGTGTTTTATTCTCTTTTGTGTTTCTTTTACTATTCTTTTCCCGGGGTTGGGGAATGGAGGAATGGTTCATGCTTGACAAAGAGAAATTCAAGCTTAATGAAAAAAGTACCCCTACACCGAAAAGTAAAGTGCAATACACTTAGTTACAAAGTAAATGAAAATGCTTTCGGTAGCCCCAAGAGAGGAGTTCAAGTGGCAAGCGAAGCCTCAACAAGTACCTCACACAATGCAAGTCGAGAACTCCACTTGCATAATAATCCCTAGGGCCACCCCCAGAATCTGAGGTGATCCAGTAATTGCCGAGTGCGTGTGCTATGAGGCGATTGATTTTTCAACATGCACGAATATGGTATCAAAACCGAGGTCCTAAGTTCCAACCTTAACTCTACAATTTATCCCCCATTTCAATTATTATGGTCCACGTGTTGTTTGGTCCTACACGTGAGTGGGGGTGTTAAAACATTTATTAAAATTCCGATAAACTTGAGCTTTTGGGATAATTCGTGTTTTTTTTTTTTTTATGAAGAAGCAACTTTTACTAAAACAAACGAACACACTACAACCAGACACTCCAGTTAAAAACTGGACCTCAGCTGCTTAACAACAGCAGCTTCTAACAAAGACACCTACCACCTCAAACATCCAACACCCTTACTTTACAAAATTACAACCTGATATCAAACTACTACATTACAAACAACAAACTTACACAGACAATTGCAAACTTCTACATACAACCAAACTCTGCAATTTTCTATTTTTTTTTTTTTTTTTGATAAGTAAGAATTTCATTAAAAAAGCGTAAGGCGCCCCTTAGTACACAGGATATATACACAGAAGCAACTCAGCTAGCCCACATAAAAAACCCAATAAAACCACAAGGAACCCACAAGAAAACCCCTAACAAGCATAATAGAAACCTTCACAAAACAAAAGAAACCCCCAATAGTAACCCTCGAATACCAAAAAAAAACCCTAAAAGCACCCAAACCAACCCCAAAAACCCCCCAACAAGACCCCCTAAACCCAAAAGAAAAAAAAACCCCTAGAACCCGAGAAAAACCCAAGAGAAATACCCCTCAAAATAATCCAAGCAAAAACCGAACCCGAGAAATGGCCCACAAACCCACCCAAGCACACAACTCTACAACATAAGGCCCTTTCCTTTCCTACGCCTAGCGGAAGATTTAGCGTTGCCATAGTTGATAGAGCTATGCAGGTTTAGAAGCTCCCTCTTGCCTTTGGACTTTTGGCGCGATATCATCTTGTCACGCTGAAATTCTTCTTCCATGGCATCCCGAATGGCCAACGCCTCGTCCCCAAAAGCGCCCTCTAACGCCCAATCCAAAGGCGAAACATCCCAAAGATCAACGTCCTCCTCCCAAACCACAATCTCCCCGTTATGATCAAAACCGATCGGCCAATTCCGAGATTGGGAGAAACTATTACCCTCAACAGGTGAAGAAATGGAACAACCTCTAGGAGGAGAGGAAGGCCCAACCATCCCAACCATCCCAACATCAAAGACCTTCCGAGGCGAAGCGAGAGTAGCTGGCATCTTTGGGCGAGGGTTAAGAAACCCCTTTCTAAGAATGCCCGTCTTCACTGGAGGCTCTGCAACCGCAACCTTATTAACAGCTAAGTCAGCAACCAACTTCGAGGCTTTCAGGGAATCTGATAGAAGCACATCGTTCCACTTCAACGAAACCCCTTCCCTAAGTATCCTCGCCTTCTTGATATAACTTTGACATGGCTTCGAGACCACGGGGAAAGAAGAGCGCAACTTCTCTCGCAACTCAGTGGCTCCAATGGAAGGAGGGGTCGTGAGTTGAGAGACCGTCCGAGAAGCACCATCAGGATTGCACCGCAGAGGAGGGGACACCTGAGCCGGCAAAGAAACAACCTGGACCACCGGAGGAAGGGCCTGAGCCGGCGAGGAGGGAAATCCGAAAAGCTTAGGGGCAGTAACCCAGCTAGGAACTACCTTCAAACAGCTAGACCCTCCCCCCAATAAGGAAAACGGCACCGGAAAAACCCCTGGAACAACCGGCACCGGTGCCGGCGCCGGAAGAGCAGGAGACACCCCTGGGGCTGCAAAATCCCCCCCCCCCCCCCCCCCGGAGAAGGAATCTCCAAACCCCCATGAGGATGACGATCCAGAGAACCTCGTCTTGAATCCCCCATTTATAGCACAACTTCTTGAATCTTCCTGCTCCCATCACGAACTCCTAATTTCCCAATCAATCCCCTTAAGAATTTGCTCCTCTGTTTTCACCATATTGACATGCTTTATAATTTATATCATTCCTTTGCCTGCATATATGATATACTACTGCCCCCAATGCTAATTTGCACAATGTGATCTTCAAACTTTTTCCTTAGAGCTTTGTTACCCCCCACTCCATAACTTCTTCACAAGTGTTTAAGGATTCACAACTGAAAATTTCTTCAAAACTTCCCCCTAAATTTTTTTACTGAATCCACACTGATACACATGGTCCCTGCCCTCTGTACATACTCTACAGAAAGGACATAAAATGTCTCCTTTATATCCCCAACTTGGTAACCTCTCCCCCATCGTTAAGCTATTCCTAATTGCAAGCCACAATATAAAGGCATGTCTTGGAATTGCAAGAGGAAACCATACCAACCTCCACCAATTCACTTCAGCATGCTTTGTATGAATAGCATTCCATGTTTCAGCACTAGTATATACTCCTTTCTTTGAGATTACGCAGTTTGGTTTGTCAGCAGGACCTATTTTCATCAAAGCTAACTTACTTTGAATACTGTGTAAAACACAGTATAACATATATAATTGGTGATTAACATATATAACAACATAATTTTGACCAGGGCATTTGTTAATGTGTTGAAGATGATTTAATTGAAGGTTTATCTCTTCTGGGCCCTCAAGTTCTTTATTTTGTAACCATAATATCTCAATTAAATGAATGCCGTTTCTATGCCTAGGTGAATGCATGTTGAAAATCATTTATGGAAATCTTTTAGGTTTACCATCTAGGAGCTGAATGTCAGATGTATGGATAGGATTTGACATCTCAATCTGAAAATGGCAGATGCTAGGAATTGTATAACTAAGAAAATTAGGTGTGAACATCATTCCACAGAGCCACATACAGAGCACGGACCACGAATGGCAAATATGGCTCACACAAACAGTTGAAACAAATTTAAAAGAAAATAATTAATGAATTACAAGAAAGATTCTTGCTATTTATATCAAGCTTCTTGAGGGAGGAAATCTATTATGTGACAGAAGCAGCATCAAACTCAAAATCTATGCAACAAGGTAGATATCAAGAGTGAATTTTTTAGCTATGATGCAAGCATGTGGTAACAAACCGGACAAAAAAAGCATATAATACAAGGCCACATGAAATATTTTGTAGTAAATGTCTAGGATAAGACAGAAAGAACACCCTTTAGGTTAAGAAAGAAAAAACACCTTAGTATCTAATACAGATGAACCTTTTGAGTTCTTTTGTTGAGCTGCTTTGAAATTGTCATAATATGTCGGGCAAGTTGTGCAATAAGGATCATTGCACATCCCCAACTGTCCAGACCTCAGTAAATGTTCATTTTTGCCCGTGTAGATGTCATGCGGCCAATCATCCGGATCCTTTCCATTCGAAGAAGGAAAGTTTCCCTTCAAAGGTTCCACCGTTTTGCATCCTGCTATAGCTTGATTTGGCCGGAAAAGATTTTCAGGTTTACGGCCAACATATAATGGACCACTCATCTGTGTGAATGGAGTTCTTCTTTCACTACGTAATGGACCAGTATGACCCACATGGATAGTTTCACTTTCATAGGATTCCACTGAGTTCATAGGAATGGAAATTGATGCACTCCTTGTCCTGTATGCCAATTTCTGGAATTGGGAATCCACATGCTCGTGCGATGACTGCCCATTTGTGTCTGAAAGCATAGGTATATCGTCTTTCTCAAAACCAGCCATCTTTCATTGACTAGATCTGCAAAAAAAAAAAAAAAAAGTATAAAATAAATATTCAGAATGCATATATACATGTGCTACCGCTGCATTAATTTTGAAAGCGAAAATTTAATATAACTCCAGAAATTTTTAAATAAAGGAAGCAGAAGGGGTAGCAGGAGAAAGATCCAAAGTTCAAATGTCAGTAGCAATCACAGTTTAAAATATTGCTAATATATCTCAATATCTCGCACTCTATTGGTACCAGTCATGACAAACAAGAATGATATTTAAACTATTGTTCAGAAATGTATCGGCTGAGATAACATATTTATCCACAAAATATCAGAAAATATTTACAAAAATATCATAAATATTGTGAAAAACATATGAAAATTCTAGGAAAATAAAATGAAACATATCTGGTGATATACCAAGTTTACCGGCCAATAAAGCAGAAAAAATAAAAAATCTATCAGAAAACATCAAACGAATAAAATAATCAAATATTGGTGGCCGCAAAAAATTAGCCTGATATTGTATCATCTTTGCCAGACAACTCCGATATCTCTCATATTTTTGAAATTTAAAGCCTTGGTAACTATTCCAGATAGGTATAACTTTATTATATTGATGCAAGGAAGAGAAACACATTCCGGATAAAATTTGGTGGACCATAAAAATATTATTTATTTTGTTAAGCTTGTAGTTTAAATTTAGAAACATTCACCTGATTGACTTCCAAATTAACATAGGAAATTAAGCTTATCAGGACTACAAGTGGGAGAGGGGAGAGCCACCATCTAGTGGCTCAACAATTAATAACTAAAAGAACACTAGGTAAATACATGTCAGTTAAGGCACTAGTACCATTGATTCTTTTTTTGGGATTCCAAACAATGTTAATTTCAATCCACAAAAGGGGTCTCATATTCACTTTTGGCATGATTTATGGTGTGGGAACAGGCCTCTCAAGCTATGCTATCCAGCTTTGTACTCTATTGCTCGTTTTTCCGAATGCTTGGGTGGTGGATAATTTGTCTGTGGTAGGTAATTTGTCTGTGGTAGGAGGTGTGGCTCATTGGAATGTTCTCTTTACGCATTATGCTCAAGATTGGGAGGTGGAGATGGTGATGTCCTTCTATGAATAGTTATAGTCTATTAGGATTCGGCACGGAGAGGTTGATAGGGTTGTGTGGAATCTTTCTAAGAAGAGGAATTTTGCAGTGAAGACTTTTTATAAAGCATTAGTTTGTCACAAGGCGGCTTATTTTCCTTGGAAGGGTATATGGCGTGTTAAAGCTCCAAAACGGGTGGCGTTCTTTATTTGGACAGCGGCTTTAGGAAAGATTTTAACACATGACAATTTACATAGGTGTGGTATTGTGGTGGTAGAGTGGTGTGTTATGTGTAAGAAGCATGGGGAATCCGTTGATCACCTTCTTCTTCATTGTGACGTGGCACGGGTTGTTCGGAGTTATTTTTATAGCTTGTTCGGGGTGGAGTGGGTTATGCCTAGTAGTGTCTTGGATTTATTGAGTGATTGGGGTACCTTGCTAGGTCGTGTTTTTGTTATCCGTATTTGGAAGCAGGTTCCTTTATGTGTTTTGTGGGGCTTGTGGTGTGAGAGAAATTATAGGCTTTTTGAGGATGTGGAGGTTACGGTTGGGGCTCTTTGTAGAATTGTGCTTAATATGTTATATCTGTGGGTGTCAGCGCATAGCCCGGGTCGTATGTCGTTTGCTGATTTTTTACTTTCATGTTCGTTTATTTCCTCTGATTATGGGCTCTTTTGTATGCTTCCAGTGTACTAGAGTTGCACCCCTTTGCGCTTTTTAATGAATTATTACTTATCAAACAAAAGTTAATTTCAATCCACAAAAATAGAAAATAAAATTAAAAAAAAAAAAAAAAAAAAAGAATTCGCGAGAGACTTTAGTAAGTAATTTGCTTTCATAGTGCATGGCCAGAAATATATCAGTCATGCCACCACAAGATGTTTTTGTCTAAACAAGAAGATAAACTCTTGTTGTTTAGAGTTGGAGTATAGGTGGAAGCTTCATTCCTTGTTGTAACCTGTTTGATTTCTGTTGGGTAGTTGATTGTTGTATACTGCTAGCTTTGATGCAGTAGGGGTTTGCTAGTTGGGGTTCTGCTATGTGCTTCCCTGTGAGTCCTGTTTTGTGGATGTGGACCAGATTTGATTCTGGCGTGTAATTGTGGTTGTTCTTGTTCTATAAAGTTTTGGTTCATCTAAAAAAAGATGTTTTTGTCTATGTCATATATGAGATTCAGTTCCTTAACCCCTTCGCCTTTCCAAAAAATCAAATGCCACATCCCCAAAAAGATGAAAACAACACTATATTCCTAAGGCTATTCATTCAACCCTCACAATCTATAGTGCTTACTCAAGATTGTCACAAAACTTCTCCATTTTTTTTTGTTTTATCTCATGTAACAAATGCAATTTTTCAATTCTTGCTCTTTCTCTTGTTCAACAATATTTTTTTCAACGACATATAAGATCACATATGCAGGAATTCAGGAGAACATATTTTGCCTTCAGCCCACTACTTGGGACAAAGTATGAGGTTATCCTACATGGTGAATAAATTATAACACAGATGCTCCCATATTCTAAAAACAAGAAGTAGAAGAAGAAGAAAGCACTAATCTTGTTTTTCCTTTTCGGCAACCTAATTTATGCTAAAAAACTGTTCTTATTTTTTTTAGAAAAATAAGCTTTTCTGGAGGGGCTTAGGGATGTTTTCTAGTGTTGCTAAATTTAAGGTAGGACATGGCTCCAAAATTAAATTATAGCGTGACCTTTGGTGTGGGGATAAAGCCCTTAAGGAAGCTTCTCCGGATCTATATAGTATTGCTTGCGTGAAAGGATGCTTTCGTAGCGTTTCATTTGGAGCTTTCTACTGGCTTCCCTTCAGTGGAATGTAAGCTTTATTAGAGCGGCTCATGATTAGGAGGTAGATATCCTTGCTTCGTTTTTCAATTTTTTGTACTCATTGAGGGTGAGACAGGGAGGTGAAGACAAGCTTTGTTGGGTCATGTCCAAAAAAATGGTTGTTCAATATTAGATCCTTCTACAGTGTCCCTGTTCGTAAGGATGGCACTCCCTTCCCTTGGAAGAGTATTTGACGGAATAAATCTCCTTTGAGAGCGGCTTTCCTTACTTGGTCAGCCGTACTAGAGAAGATCCTTACCATGGATAACTTTAAAAAAATGGCACGTCATTGTGGTTGATTAGTGTTGTATATGCAAGAAGGACAGGGAGTCTGCAGATCATCTTCTTTTCCATTGTGAGGTTGCTTGTGCATTATGGAAAGCTATTTTCAATCGTGGTGGGTTGTCTTGGGTTATGCCTAGATGTGTAGTAGACTTACTTGTTTGCTTGTTGGAGGAGGCTATTTGGTAGTACTCAGAGTACAGCTATATGGAAGATGGTGTCTTCCTGCCATTTGTGGTTCTTTAGAGAGAAATAAATGATAGAAGTTTCGAGGGTGGTGATGGAACTTAAGTCTTTTTTCTTCAATACTCTTTACCTTTGGACAGCTACATTTGTCTTTCCTAATGTGCTGAATTTTCATGATTTTTTTGTTCTCTTTTCTCCTTCTAACTAGATTTTTTCTCTTGTATATTTCATGTGTACTAGGGTTGCGTTTTTCACTTTTAATAATATTTCGATTACTTATAAAAAAAATTAAAATAATAAACTTTGAGAACAAAATTTATAGTCGTAGATAGAGGATAGTCTCTAGTGAAATATAATATGTGTTTCATAAATACATGATTAAATAAAACACAGAAGTCCCCACATTCTAAAAATAATAATAATAATAAGCTCTAAGAAGAAGAATATAAGCTCTAATCTTGTTTTTCCTTTTTGGAAACTTAATTTTCATTTTTCATAATATGCTCAAAAAAAATGTTCTTGTTTTTTAAGGAAACAAACAAGGAAAAGAACATAAATAATAAACTTTGAGGACAAAAATTATAATCACAGCTAGAGGATAGTCTCTAGTGAAAATAATATATGTTTCATAAAGACATGATTATGATTATCAATAGACCTATGGCATACAAATTTAACTTCAACTCAACATCTGTTATTAACACTGCAATCAGGAGATAAAACACTTCCCTATAAACTCTTCCAGCATCAGCTAACATAAGCCCAATTCAGGAAACAAGAGTAACACAATAGTGTTTAAGTGAAGAAGCCAGAAACCTTTAGAGTATGTCAGTCGTACCATTGTGAATAAAATGTATAAGCCCACCTCAAGCATTAGATAAGCAGAACGGCGGGTAGTCAAGCTCGGGAAAACACCAACTTGATGGTGTTGTGCTTGTAGGAGTCTGATGTTTAGTTAGCGACAGTTGGCCTAGAGGTTTGGGGGTCGAATATTGTTGACCAAAATCATGTGGAGGCATTTTGGTAGTTTTCTTGCTCACATGAACCCTAAATGTGTGGGGCTATTTATATCATTATTAGCTGCCATAAACGATAACTTGTGTACTCTCTTTTTTGCCTTATAATGGAACATGGGTGTAACCAGTAGACATACCTCACATTGAGGGACCATATTAATCTCTATGTTTTGCTTTGTATTTCCTTACTGTTCCTTTTTCTTTTTCTTTTTTCTTGTGTTCGTCGTGGTGTGTTTGGTTGAGAGGGGATTTCTCCTAACAAATGGATTTTTAGAATCATCACCTCATAAACGAACAAGAAAGAGTAGGGATCAGGTAGTTCATTTTTTTGGTAGAAGTGATTTGGAATGTCGATACACCAGCAGAGTTATGCACTTTACAGAATCACCTTTATTATGCCTTTATTACAGAAGAGAATTCATGAGCTGAAAAATGTAGTTGCCTTCTTCACAACTACTAAAGTACATTTTCCATGATGTATCTGACCATTGGAGAACATTGACTTGGTCAATTGTACGTCTTACATTAAAACGAATTTAGAACACCCAAAAATACATGAGATTAAAAGGAACAAAAATTTTAAAAAAATAATAGTAAAAATCAGTCTCCCTAAGGGGTTCTTTTTCTCAGAGTTTTGGTTCCTCGTGAAGCTCTCTTGATTATTCTTATCCTTCATGTGGCCATCGTCCACTCTGCAGACTAACTTAGCCTTTCTATTGACACCCCCTCCTCCACTACTCTAACCATTCCTGTAAGCATTTAGTCTCACCCAAAAAACCTACACCCAGTTTTTCATTTCCATAAATCAAGATCTTCCCCTACTTCTACAATGAAATTTTCCCATTAGCTACAAATTAATCTATATGACTGAGACCAACAATAGCAGCTTCATCAGCTTAGTTCCGATTAAGCCCATTTTCCATTAGGTTCATTAAGCTCCACAAGAAACAGTATCCACAGTACACCACTACACAATCAGATTCACATAAGGCGGTGGCTGATCACCCATCAGTCAAAATTGAATGGCCATGTGTATGTATGTGAGAATAACACATTCCGTACGTCCAAATTCCAGAAAACTAACAACAACAACAACAACAACAAAAAAGTGCAAGGAAGAATGGAAATAGACTTGTAGAACAAAAAAAATAACTCAAAACAGTGATACAAAACTACAAACAAAATAAAAAAAAAAAAAGTTGCAACCTTTACATACCTGTTCTGTTTGATACTGAATTCCCAGTACGGAGTTGTAAGCTGCGTGAAAGGCGTGCAAACTGAGACGGTGCCGCTCAAAGAGACCAACTCAAGCAAGAAAATTCATAACCCATGTCTACGCTTGGCTCTGAACGGGAAAGGGAGGAACGAAGGGAGGGGAGGGATTACTAAACGGGGCTAAAAAGAGAAGACTTTGAAAACTCCGTTACTCCCAGTTGCTTAGACAATAAGGCAATATATATGTATTAATATGTGTAGAGTAAGTGACTTGCCTTTCACAAGTCCTTGCCTTGGCGACAGGCGTGATTGGCCGCTTGCTTGGGATGGTACGTACTATGCGTTGTTGGTGAGGCCAGCCGGCCCGACGCAAATTGCATCCCCACATGGACCGCCCTTTGGCATTTGCTAAGCATCTTCCTTTTTTCTTTTTTCCCATTTCAATACGTTGCTTCCCTATTGGTGGAACTCCGAGGTTTCTTTGCTTTGAAATTCAGAGTTAACGGTTTATTATATTAGATATTAAATATAACAAAACAAAATTTAAGCATCTTTTTCATTTCAAGTCCTATTCCAATTTTCAAAACATAGCCAAAAGTGATCAAAATTCAATAAGAACTATTGGGGGTGTATATGGATGTGGCTAATCTTTTAGGATTCTTAGGAATCCTCGAGTGCTATAAAAAAATAAATAAATAAATAAAATAAAATAACATTTATGATGTAGTTTTTTTATGGGTTCAACAGAAATTCAATCTGATCCCTTTTAAAAAATTATAGCATAGGTATTGTAGGTTTTTTTTTTTCTTTTACAGTACCTATGCCAAATCTTTTGATGGGAATGTGGATTTCCTTATAGCGAGGTGGAAATTCACATTCCATTGGTCTTGAAAATGTTTTCTTTCTTTTAAACTACAAGAATATTCATGTATCATATGTTTTTGTTAATAAGGCGCCATGTATTTTTTGAGGTTTGATTGTGGCCATTGTAAAATTTGTATACAAACGCGAGGAACTACTTTATTAAAAAAAAAAAAAAAAATTGAAATAAATATAAAATATGTATATAAAAGTGAGGAACTATTTTATTCCAAAAAAAAAAAAAAAGAAATGAACAAGTTTTATTTGGTTGTAGATAAAAGTAAAATAAAATAAATCAAATTTCAAGTAGTATGGACAATTTATATGTAGTTTTTCTTCCCCATCATTTTTTATTAAATTTTTAAATAATTATATCAAACGGGCTTATGCAATGAAAGAGATAAACTTAATGATATTTTGAAAAGAACAAATATTTTTAACACGATGCCTTGGACTAAATCAAACATGGAAACCTCATATTCACATGAATCCTATAAGATTATTAATCATTTCCAAATATGAGAATGGTTAAATTTATGAGAATCCATATTTCCAAGCATCACATTCATGAGAATGTGAATACCCAGAGAATGTTAGATTATGAAAACCAAATGTCACGTAAATTTTGTCTATAAGCATAAATGGACCGAGATCTTTTAAAAAAATTAAGATATTATACTACATAAATTTATGGTTAATTATCTTTTCCCCCCTCACATAACACTCATTTATAAATAGCTCTCATGAACTACCCACATGTGACATCAACCTCATCAAATTAACTGCCATTTTCTTGCAAAAAAAAAAACCCTCACCATTAGTCAATCTCATTAAATCATACAGAATATGTGTTTTTTATACGTAAAATGATGGAAATACTCTTAAGCTTAATTATTTCTCGGAGGAAAAAAAAACAAAAAAGTTCCCTTAATTATTCATATTATTATGCACACGGACAAGTGGGGGTGTAAGAGAGAGGAATAATTTCAAATGGATAAACATGTTCAATAATTTTGTTGCTCAATTCTTGAGGCACGTTTGTGTGTGCAGTTTTTTTATTATATTTAAAATTGTGAATATCGAAAAATTTTATTTTTTAAAATTATGTTTCGATGGTTTATAAAATTTGAGACAAAATTGAAAAAATTTGAATAAAACTTGAGTAGAATTTAAATTTAGCAAAACAAACCAAACATGTATTTCAAAAATAATAAGATATAATAATAATAATAGTAAAAAAAAAAAAAATGTGTTACCCAATCATACCCGTAGTAATTTGAGCAAAAAATGTGAAATTTTTTAACAGATTTATCTATCTAGCCAACTTGATTAGGTAAGTGAGTCATATAAGAGTTCTCTTACATTTATTAACTTGATTGCTAATAATTCGGCCAATAAATTATTAGAGATCCAAATCCCTTTAAATGTGCATGCATGAGAATAATAGGGCATATTTATTCATATGTTTTTTTTTTCTTTTTATTTTTTCTTTCTAAAAAAAAAAAAATTGAAAAAGTGTTGTAATATGACATATTGGTAAAAACTTTTTATTTTGTTTGTTTGGGTAAATGCTATTTAGTAAACTGTCCTATAACTAGGATGATGTAATAGTGAAAATTAGCCATTAGTTTATTTTTTACCAAATACTGATCCAATGATTAATTTTCACTGTCACATCATCCTGGTTAGTTGTATGACAATCATGTAGCAATCTTAAATAACATTATTCTTTGTGTTTTGAGTAGTGTTTTGTGAGTAATTTTGTTTAGTAGATTATTATACAACTTACATACAATTGAAATGATGTGACAATAAAAAATCAGTCATTATTTATTTATTTATTTTATTGTAAAAGAGATGATCTAATGGCTAATTTTATTTTTTATTTTTTTTTTTGAATGGAAGAGCTCATCTCATTAATCGTCAACAGATGTCTCAGAGACTACAATACTACGGATAAGAGGAGGACACTCCCCCATCCAAACATGATTGAGTTGAGAACCAACTGCATATTTTGCCATTACATGTGCAGCACGATTTGCCTCTCGCCTAACAAAATTTACTTTCAACGGATTGATGAACTGGAAACAGGATCGGGGTATCTTCAATAATCTGGCCGTAACTCGTCCAACAAGGGCCATCCTTCCTCAGTGCCTTCACCACCTCCTGGGAGTCCCCTTCCAGTATCACATGGGTATACCTCTGCTGCCTGCAAAACAGAAGGGCATGCCAAGCCCCTAGAGCTTCAGCCAACGTTGGATCAGTGACAAAAGGGATACACACTGTTAAAGTAGCTTCCACTTCACCAGCACCATTTCGCACCACCAGTCCTATGCCAACCCTCCTATTTGATATCTCCACCGTTGCATCCCAATTAATTTTCTTCCAACTTAACGGAGGCCTTTCCCATCGAGGCTGTGAGTGAGGCAATCCACTCTCTAGAGACCAAAAATGGACCTTAGTGAAAGTTGACATTATGTCCTGGGCATGAGAAATTATGGAGGCTGGGTCCGAGAAGGATCGATTGAAGATAAAAGAGTTTCGTCTTAGCCAAATTAGACGAGCCAAGATTAGGGTTTCTAGAAGCTCTTCTCCATTGAGTCTTGCACGTAACTGTAGTAGAAATCCTCTCCCATCCGTTTCCTCCTGAGATAATTTCTGCACCCTTCTACATCCCTCCTGCCAAACTGCCATAGAGGAGCTACACTGCCAAAGGATGTGGAAAATAGACTCCTGCTCCCTCGAACAGATAGGGCAAAAAGGATTTTCAGTGACATGCCTTCGAAACAACACTTCTCTGGTTGGTAGGAGATCATGGGCTACCCTCCAAACAAAATTCTTTAGGGTCCCTGGTGCTTTCAAACTCCACAACCACGTCCAAAATTCAGAATTCTCTTACTGAGATGAGCTTTCCCCTACTGCTTGGCTCCGATGCTGCTGCTCTAAATGATAGGCGCTTCTCACAGAGAAGAGTCCATTCTTCATGCCCCCCAAATCGATCCGGTTGGTTCAAGGGACTCAGAGCAATACCTCTAATTAAATCAACCTCCTCCTTAAAGAATAGAGCTTGGAGAAGAGGGTATTTCCATCCCCCCGAATGTCGATCAATAAGCGAACAAACCCGGGTGTTAAGATCTAGCCCCGTTGCTGGATTATAAATGAGCCTTTTGCCTGAGATTGGGAGCCACTGATCCCCCCAAATTTTGGTACTAGTCCCGTTACCGATCCTCCACTGCAAACCCTTTTCCAAAATATCCTTTGAAGCAAAAATACTTCTTCAAGCATATGATGGGTTATGCCCCAACAAAGCCTGCAAAAAGGAAGAATTTGGATAGAATTTCTCGCACATAATCCTTGACAGCAAAGAATCCGGCTGCTGAATGAGTCTCCAGCCTTGCTTTGCAAGCAGAGCAAGATTGAAAATCTCCAAGTCTCTGAAGCCCATCCCCCCTTTCTTCTTTGCTACCCCCAGGCTTGTCCAACTTTTCCAACATGTGCCTCTCTCATCTTGCTTCCGTCCCCACCAAAAGCAGTTCATCATGGAATTTAGGGACCGGCAGAGGGCTTTTGGAAGTTTGAAAATGCTCATGCTATACGTAGGTATAGCTTGAGCAACCACCTTAATGAGGATCTCTCTTCCCGCTTGAGAAAGAAATTTCTCCTTCCACCCTTCAAGCCTTTTATGTACTCTACCTCTTATATTAGCAAAAGAGCAGGTCTTCGATTTCCCTAACAAAGCCGGGAGTCCCAAATATTTATCAAGATTGGAGGACGCTTGAAGACCAGCAGAGGCAGCAATGAATTCTTTGAAATCAGCACTCGTTTTCCGGCTATAGAAGATAGAAGTTTTTTGACTATTGAGCTTTTGTCCCGATACTTTCTCATACTTCGTCAACAAACTCATTACGTTATCCCACTCCATCGAGTTCGCCCTACAAAAGAGAAGGCTGTCATCGGCGAAGAGGAGGTGACTCAGTTTATAACCCCTTGCCGCAATAGGGACTCCCGATATTAGCCCTTCATCTTCAGCTTTTCCCAATAAGGCAGATAAACCTTCAGCACATAAAAGAAAGAGGTAGGGGGAGAGGGGATCCCCTTGCCTAATTCCCCTTGTGGGAGTGATCCGCCCATAAGGGGTACCATTGATAAGTACCGAATAGGAGACTGACTTTACACATTGCATGATACGATTAATCCAGGGGCCTGCAAACCCTAGTTTATGCATAATTGCCTCAAGATAATCCCACTCCACCCTGTCACAGGCCTTGCTGATGTCAAGCTTTATGGCCATGTATCCTTTTTTTCCCTTGCATTCGAGTGTGCATGGTATGGAGCGCCTCATATGCCACTAAAATGTTGTCTGAAATTAACCGACCAGGAACGATGGCATTCTGGTGGGAGGATATCACTGATGGAAGCACCTGTTTGAATCTGTTCACCAACACTTTTGCCATAATTTTATAAAGAACATTACAGAGGCTAATCGGCCAGTGACAGAAGAAGCAGGAGAGCTTTTGGGAATCAGAGCAAGAAAAGTAGTATTGACAGAAGGTGGAAGAATACCATTGTTCAGAAAATCCAGAGCTGCTGTTCTAACCGAGTCTCCAACCGTCTGCCAATGTTTTTGAAAGAAAGAAACACCAAATCCATCTGGTCCCGGGGCCTTCAACGGGCTCATTTGAGCTAGAGCATGGTCTATTTCTTCAGGAAGAAATGGCTTCAGCAGAAGCGCATTCATTTCAGGAGAAACTTTTGGACTAACAGTTGAGAGACATTCATCCAGCCCGACCACCCCTTCTGTGGAAAAAAGATGTTGATAATAGTCTGAAAAAGCCTTCCCCAACCCTTCTTGACCTGCCCACATCCGACCTTCCAGATCAATAATATTGTCAATTGAATTTTGTCGTCGCCTGATTTGCCCAAGCATGAAAGAACTGGGTATTACGATCTCCACTCTTGTACCAATGTCGTTTTGCTCTCTGCTTCCATCGAACATCTTCCATCTCTAGTAGCCCGTCAATCTTCTGCTACAGCGCCTGGATCTCCCTTACATTGGTAGGGTTCTCATTGAGCTGCAAGATCTTCAACTGCTTTAAAAGCGATTGGATGGTGCGACTTATGTTTCCATATTTAAAGGAGCTCCAGCCAGTTAAAGCTCTCTCACAAAGCATCAACTTCTTTGTTGTCTCTTCCATTGCACCCTCAGCATCCACCGTAACTTCCCAAGCATCTTTAACAATTTTTAGGCTCTCATCATCTAGGTTCCAGCAGGCTTCAAATTTGAATGGTCTTTGTCCTCTCCTCTTTCGAAGATTTGAGGCAAAACTAATCCATAGAGGTTTGTGATCCGAGCTGCATGTCACAAGAACCTCTACAAAGACATCAATAAATCTACTGGTCCAATCCGGGGTAGCCAAAGCACGATCTAGTCTTGCCTTAATGAACTCCTCCGAATCACGTTTGTTACTCCAGGTAAATTTGGGGCCCCTGTACCCAAGGTCACCCAAATTGCATTGGTGAAGCATGTCACGAAATTTGTCCAAATGACCATTGCTACATGTGGATCCTCCCACCTTCTTCCCGGGCTCCACAATATCATTAAAATCCTCCGCACACAGCCAGTTCTGAGGGAACAGGGAGCTTAAATGGTGCAGAATTTGCCAAGAAGCCTCTCTTTTGTGCCGTTCTGGATGGCCATAAAAACCAGTGAAAAACCATGGCAAATCTGATCCAGCTTCTGAAATTTTTGCAGAAATATGTCTTTGCAAATAGTTGAGGATTACCACCTCTTTAACTTCCTTCCACAATAAAGCCAAACCTCCACTTTTACCAACTGGCTCCACAGTGAAGCAACCTTCAAAGCCCATCTTTTTTCTGATCTTTTGTAAATACTCTTTACGCTGCTTTGTCTCCATCAGGAAGACAAAATTGGGTCTCTTTTCCTTTATCATAAGACAAAGGTCTCGAACTGTGCAAGGGATCCCAAGCCCTTGACAGTTCTAGCATAGGGCACTCATTGGCAGTCGTATTACAGTTTACTAAATGACAATGTTACTCTTGTTTTTTGTTTTGTATTGTGTGTTATTGTCTTTACTTGAAAACAAAAATTAAAACACCTAAAACAAAGTTGTTAACAAACGTGCTCATATACTTTAAAGATACATATCAGTTCAATAGAATAGGTTAGAAGATTTTTTTTTTTTCCAAGCCAATAATTTGGTAGAAAATATCCAATTTTGAAAGCCTTCTTTTTATTTTTTGGTACTTACACTCTTTTATTTTTTTAAGAACGTCTTTCTCATATCCAATTTATAAAATGGTTTCGTTAAATTTATTAATAAAATTTAATTATTTGAGATATATGCAGGGAATTATCGTCACATACTTACGTCGTTAATAACCTTTCTACCATTCAATTATTTGACTATAACTAATTTTTGTCAATCATTTTAATAATATATCGATAAAAGTCGTTAATTAAGACAATTTTTTTTAATGTTGTTAATTAAGACAATTATTTTTTAATGTAGTTAATTAAGACAATTGAATGTCATAACATATAAATATATACATTTTTTTTTAGAAGGTTTTTTTTTTTTTGGGGGGGGGGGGGAGGGTTTGAATGAGGGGGTAAAAAAATAATTTTGAAGGCTTACAAAAAATATATAATTTAGAAGAATTTTATTTTCTAAGATTTAAACTTTTAGGGGCCTACTATCCCCAAGGGCCTATGTAGTTCCTTCCCTGATTGAGTAGATAGATTTGCTAAAGTATTGTATAAGTGTTAAGTTTCATATTGATTTTTTTTTTTTTTATAAGTGATTTTAATAAGCTTTAATTGTAATTTTGACTTCTATTTTTTAGTAATAGTGTAAATATGGCTAACATTTTTTTTTGAAATCGTGATTAATAGTAGTAGATTAACCTAGTAACACTTTATGGTGTTGGGCTGCGATATTGCATGCCGAGCCTTGATGAGAACGTCAATAATTTAAGTGAAAGAGATTGTAACATTCCGAATAGTTAGGAAGTCATGTACACATTATGTGGATAAATTATATTAGTTTTAAATGAGTGCTAATTCTCACACTGGTTCCTTACTAGATTAGATTGAGTTTTATAAGTGATTTCAAGTTGTAATTCGGGCAAGAAATGAGAGAGGAATTTTGAGCTTTCGAGTAGGAGGCTTATTTGTTTGGAGAATAGGATGTTTTTCATTTCAAATGAAATAAATGGTATTCATTTCATTGTTATGATTTAAAGTTGATGTATCTAACGGTGTATATAAAGTTAACATTTGCACGTCTTTTAAAAAGAATTAAATAATGTGAAATCATGTACACTATCAGATGCACCAATTTTAAATCCTAACCTAGAGAGGATCCTTATCCCTTGTTCGAACACATAAACGAGGTTCCATTTCTTATTTTCTACTCGAATTAAAAAAATTCAAACAAAATTCAAAGAAATCTCGATCCCTCATTACTATGCACAAGTCAACGGTCAAGAACTAATTAAATCATTAAGAATGACTTAATAAAAAGTTACTAATTGAAATTATGCAACTGGGATAAGTTGATTTCTCTAATTAAGAATTTATTTTTTGGGCAAGTTGCTATCTTAACTAGTTTGGTATGGTGTTTCAAAAAAAAAAAAAAAAAAACTAGTTTGGTATGGGTGTAGGAAGCCCTAAATTTCTTCTTATTCTTCTTCTTCTTCTTTTTTTTTTTTTTTTTAAATCTAACTAAGTCCTTCTTTATTATAGAAATTCAGTGTGGATGCCGTATGACAATTAATTGAAGAAGAAACATAATTTTGCTAAGATAATTAGAGATTGATCCTCTTGAAGTGATCAATTGTACGTTTTGATCCCCTCAAAACCATCTATTTACCCCTTTTTTCTTTTTTCTTTTTTGATTTTGAATGCGGTTTCCATGGATGTGCAATGGCAAAAAAAATTCAATAGTGGAATAACAAAGGATATTAATATTTTATTGATATGAGACTGCTCTTTTCAATACATGTAATTGAGAAAAAAGTTTTTGAAAAAGATTTACGACAAGTATATGTTGTACATACTATATTTTAAAAGGTTATTTTCAAAAATAGTTTATGAATAAACTCCTTATCATTGTCGGCGAGGATCAAATAGAAAATAAAAAATAAAAATTAGTTAGTATTATGCACTATTTGAAGTGACTTTTTAAATGTATTGCGTGAAGGACTTTTATATGGTTGCCTGGTTGACATCTTTTGGTAAACAAACTTGGGGTAAAGTAGTATGCACTATTTGAAGCGACTTTTTCAATTGCGTGAAGGACTTTTATATGGCTGAATGATGACATCTTTTGGTAAACAAACTTGGGCTAAATATTATAACACTAATTATAGGTAATACATTTCTTCCGCGAAGACCAGCACAAACTGACAAAAGTTTAGGCGAGACCTTGATAGGTGTCGTTTGGTGAATGTTTTGAAAAGCGTTTTCACTTTTTAAATATATTCAAAACTCAAAAGTACTTTTGAGACTGTAGTTGTTAGACGAATTTTATTCCAAGAACAATCAGAAACATACTCTGATTTTGTTGTGATCATGAAGGCTCGATCCGGTACCAGGTATTAATTTAATCTGCTTCATCAGCAGGTGTATCTGGGGCGGGGGAATTAATTAAGCTGTACGTAGCTTCAAGTTTGGTGAGGCATCATATATATATATATATATATATATATATATATATATATATATATATATATATATATATATATATTTTTTTTTTTTTTTTGAACCACGAGGCATCATATACTACAAGAAAAATGGTCTTCAACGACCAATTTTTTAGTGACGACCCACAAGTCGTCGCTAATAGGCACTTATCAGCGACGACATTTTGGGGTCGTTGCTAATGTCAAAAAAAGTTTGAACATCAGCGACGACAAAATTGTCGTCGCTAATATGTCGTCGTTATTATTGTGGCGGTAATTTTTTTCCCACGTGAAAAGTATTAGCGACAATATTTAGCTTATTAGCGACGACTTTGTGGTCGCTAATAACACATGTTATTAGGGACCATAATAGTCGTCGCTAATACTTGACTATTAGTGACGACGAATATGTCGTCACTAATAGTCAAGTATTAGCGACGACTATGTTGTTGCTAATGACAGATCTTATTAGTGACCACAATAGTCGTCGCTAATATTTGACTATTAACAACGATTAGAATAGTCATCGCTAATCGTCTCTAATAGTCTAGTATTAGCGACGACTATGTTGTCACTAATAACAGACATTATTAGTGACAACATAGTCGCCTCTAATGCTTGACTATTAGGGACGACTAGAATAGTCGTCGCTAAAATGATCCATAAATAATATATTTGAATCAAATTAGCGACAACACATCGTTGCTAATGTCTCGTGTATTTAACTTAATTTTTTTTGTTTTGGAAAAACTAAACTTTACCCCCCCCCCCCCCCCCCAAAGTTTAATCTAATATGCAATTTTGCCTCCAAAATGAAAAATAAATAAATAAAAATTGCAATGGACCTCAACTAAGTTTCATAATTTTGCAATGTAGCATATTCTTCCGAAAATACCCTGAAAAGATCAATTTCTTTTTTTTTTTTGAAAAAAAAAAGAAAAAGAAAATTGGGGGTGTCTCCGGAGCATTTGGGGATATTTTTGTCTTTTTTTAAATAAAAAATTTAAAAAAATAATAATTTTTTTTTTTTTTTTGGGAAGACATGGATACATTACTAAATTAGGAAACATGGTTAAGGTCCATTGCAACTTTTTTCACTTTAGAGGTAAAATTGCAATTTGGGTGAAACTTTGGGGGGTTAACTGTAGTTTTTCTTTTTCTTTTTCTTTTTCTTTTTAATTTTTTTGTAAATGTATCATAAATCCTTGAGATAACACAAGATTTGAAATCACTCATTCACTTTTTAATTTTAAAAAAATATCACTCATTCCTTAAGTTTTTAATTTCGCGAATTTGAAAAATAGTCATTTCGTGTTTTTTCCGTCTAGTTTTACAACGTCTGTAAGGTTGAGTCACCATTTATCCACATAGGCATTGACACATCAGTTAAAATGACACCGTTTAGTATTTTTTTTTTGCCAAATCACCTTAAATTAATAATTTCTTTTTTATTAAAATATATTAAAAAAAAAAAAACCATTGCCGATGCAATAGAGCTGAAGGTGAAGGTGAAACAGAGTTGGCCGAGAGAATGGTTTGAGTTGAAGAAGTTGTTTGATTTATTTATTCCATTTGATATGAAGATTAATTGATCTGTAAAGAGGAAAATGAAGTAAAAGGGAACAATGAACAAGTTGCTGGAAAGAGCAGACGGTAGGCATGGTTTTTACGAAAAATGGATAATTGTACCGTTGGTCCCTGGGGTTGGCCATAATTATTTTTCACTTCTTATGGTTCAAAAAGTTCATGAGAGGTCATCGTAGTAAACAATAATTACGAATTACGAATCACTCCTAGGCCAATTTTCCATCCACTATGTTAACAGATTCTGTTAGTCAATCACGTCATACCCAATAAGAAGTCGACACGTGTCAATTACAATAAAAAAAATATGAAAAAAATAAAATATAAATATTTGTTTTTAAAAAAATAAAAATGAATAAAACAAAGGGGTGGCTGCCGGTGTGGGGGTTGCCAGGCCACCCCCAGAGGTGGCCGAGGGTGGGTGGCTGCCCACTTTGTTTTACTAGTACTGCATTACTCCAATCGATAGAAAATTTTATCGATCCTAGTGCATTACTCCGATCGATTGTGAGTATATGAATTATATATTATCCTAGTGCATTAGTTCGATCAATAATGATAATAATATATGGATTTTGTCTTATCTTTGTGCATTAGTCCGATTAATCGTGATACGATCAAATAATTAATTGATAACAAACTTAAATATTTTTTAGAAAAAAATACACATACCCCCTCAAATTGATCTATTGTCAATGTTCCATCTAAACTACAAAAAAATGTCAATGTCAACCTCTCAATGACAAAAATATGCTTCATAAAATTAAAAAAAAAAAGAAATTAGAATTATAACAAAATAAAATAAAAAGTTTGAAAAACCAAGGGGGTTCATTGTAATTTTTTAAATTTTTGTAAACGATTAATTTTTGTTTATTTGTTTTGGAATTTATAAGAATACTTTAGTCTTTTTTTTTTAAAAAAAAATATTAATAAAGAAATATATATATATGAAGGAAAAGAAAAAAGAAAAAAAGAGAGTCCAAAGTTGCTCAACCGCATATATATATATATATATATATATATATATATATATATATATATATATATATATATATATATATATATATATATATATATATATATATATATATAAGAAGAAGAAAAAAGAAAAAGAAAAAAGAAAAAGAAAAAAAAAAGTCCAAAGTTGGTCAACCGCATATATATATATATATATATATATATATATATATATATATATATATATATATATATATATATATATATAAGAAGAAGGAAAAAAAAAAAAAAAAAAAAAAAAAAAAAAAAAAAAGAAAAGAAAAGAAAAGAAAAAAGGCCAAATTTGCCAACCACCCAACCCATAAGCAATTCTAATTAATGGAATCTGGCAGTACTCCCATTCACAACTAGCTAGGCTATTGACCAAAAAAAAAAAAAAAAGTAAAAGAAACACAACTTCCACTAGTTGCACGCGAGAGACTTTTCCGCACAAACCAAATCTTGTTTGTTATAGTTTAAGAAGCAGAATAAAAAAAACAAAGAAAGCAAAGAAAAGGGGCGCTCATCATCAAAACAGTTTCTTTCTCTCAGGTCTCTCTCTCACTCTCTATCTCGTTTTGATCTGAATTGGGATTTGGGATTTGGATCTTTTATTGTTTAGAGATTAATTTATGTTTATTTATCTGTACGTTTTACTCCCAAAAAAATTGTGAACCTTTGAATTGGGATTTGAATCTGTTATTGTTTAGAGGTTAATTTTATGTTTATTTTATTTTAGTGCTAATAGTAAAAACAGTGATACCTTTGGATTGAGATTTGGATCTTTTATTGTTAGACAATTTTGGACGAAAGTATGTGTGGTGACACCTAAAACCTATAGATTGATAGTGATATGTGACCTAAAACTTTCCCCTTTTCCACAAAATAGTTTATGAGCAACTTGGATTAATTGTAGTTTTATCTCATGTGGGGTTGGTGATCGTTTCAGGCTTGCAGTCAAGACTGATTCGGTTTTTTTTTTTTTTTTAATTTATTTTTTCTGAGACTAGGAAATTATTAAATTGCCTACACCAACTAGATTATCACACAAAAACCACGTCTTTGTTGTCATGTACGTCTAAGAGTACTGCATATATGTCTGTGTTTTTAATTTTTAATTTAAGCTTAATATGTTTATGTTTTTTTATGATTACATTTTGTTAATGAATTTGATGGATTACTAGATTATTTTTTTAATATGTACTGTGGCTCGATCTCCTTTTTACATTTAGCTTCTATTTGTCATTTAATTTATTGGATGTGCCAATCAGGTAAAAAATTAAGCTTAATTTATTGGATGTGTCAATCAGGCAGAACAATTAAGCTTAATATCTCTCTTAATTATCACAAGAAAACCATTTTGTTTTGATGTACTTCTAATTTAGATTCACATGCATATGTGTAGAATAAGAGTCTTTGTGTATTTTAGTTTTAATTAAGCCTAAATGTTTTTTTCTTTTCTTTCTTTCTTGAATTCAAGAAGAGAAATTATGTTACTATTCAACTTCTTTTTTTTTTTTTTCCCCAATGGTGAGTAAAATTTGATAAGACTTCTAGGAATGCTCGAAGTCATGCCTTTTTTTAATTTAAAAGTTTTAGAATTTTGATAAAACATGTTAATCAATCGAAAAGTGTTTTAGAAAGCTAGAGTTATATATTATTGTATTGTTTAATAAATTTGTATTATTTACAATCATCATTCTTTTTTTTTTCTTTTTTCTTTTTCTTTTTTTTTTTTATATAAAAATATATATTTACTTTCTGAGTAATCGCGCGATTTCAATTCCCTTAGTTTTTAATTGGGATGCACTTTTCTTTAGAAAGTTTTATAGTTTTTCAATGGGCACTTAGGTGGTTCATAAATAATTGTTTTGAATATTGATGTTGAAGTAAAATAGAGAGTGAGCTGCTTTTGGTGTGTTTGTAAATAGTTTGTAAATAATTTGAAGATTTACAAATGAATTGAGATTTTTTTTAGGTGACTTCCCATGTTTTGGTTTTTTTTTTTGGTTGTTGTTGAATTGTCTAATCATGAGCTGTTGTTTTCCATTTCAACTCCCAAGAAGAGGCAGTGAGTGCCATCTACATACAATCAGTTTATAAAGTAACAAATTTGCCATTGATTCTTTTGGGTATCTTTTTATCCTTTGCCTAATAAAAACATTGTATATATTCAAACTATAACATTCCCATTTCTCATGTAAGACAACTTCCTTCCTATGTAGAGAGGAGATCTAAAGAATCAAGGCCAATAATTCGGATATTAGCCACAGGGAAGCATTTATTACTGCTGCCAAAAATGTAAGTACACAATATTCATTGCACAATCACAAACACTACAAATTTGAAGTTGAAATTTTTTATTTTCAAAAGTTTGCTTTCTAGTTTTTTATCAATATATTGAATCTCTTCAAATTTGAAAAAATGACTTCTTAAGATTTTTAATAATTCATATTATTATGTTTTGCTATGCAATTTACTTGATCTTTCATCTATTAGGGTTAACATTAATCTATATTACTTATAGGAAAAACAGTGAATTCAAATCTATAGCAAGCTATGCGAATCTAATGTTCTAGATTGTGCTTACTTAATAATTGTTTGAAGTGTCTTGGACTGTTATTGAAGAAGAAAGATGTTTGATAACTTTATATTGTCATATTGTTGATTTTGTGCAATTTATTTTGTGCAATTTATCTTTTTATCCTTTGTGTAATAAAAGCATTGTATATATTCATAGCTTTATTTAAAACTAATACTAATTTTACCTTTATTGACCCAGTCCCGTTGTAGCTTGTTTTATAAACTAGTACAAAGACTTTAGTTAACCAGACATCGAGATGGATAAGAGTTGGATGCAGGAAACTCATAGATTTTGTGAGAAATATTCCAAAGGTGTTGAACAATTCATTAGAATGGCACGTGGTCACGTGGATGAGCTTAATAGGATCAAGTGTTCATGTCGCAAGTGTGAGAATCGTTATTATATTAGTTGAATATATTCTATTGTGAAATTTATTTGTTGTTTGGGGTAATTACATTTTTCCTCCATGAACTACCAAAAAATGCGCAATGCCCCCATGAATTACCAACTCGACCAAAATAGAGTATTCAACTACCAAAGACAACCATTTTCTCCCCTTCCGTCAGTCAAAGGGGTTAAAATAAACGGTCAACGGGTCATGTGCCGTTTTATATGGGGGCATGTTGGAAGATGATGGTAGTTCATGGGGGGAAAAGAGGAAGATGGTGGTAGTTCATAGGGGGAAAAGAGGAAGAAAATGAGGGTAAAACAGCGTGTGACTGACGGAAGGGGGGAAAATGGTTATCTTTGGTAGTTGAATGCTCTATTTTGGTCGAGTTGGTAGTTCATGAGGGCATCGCGCATTTTTTGGTAGTTCATGGGGGGAAAAGGTAATTACCCCTTGTTGTTTTGTGATATATGGTAAGATGATATAAGCATATGATTTGTTTGCCTCATTAGAAATCATTTGAGTATTATTGTATGTTTATATTTTCACATATTCTTATCCATTGTTACTATTGTAGAATCAGTTATACACAATGAATCGAGGACGAAAAAGATGTATGGCCACGACTCGTTCTATGCCATTGCAGCTCAATGATAAAGATGGGGACACAAGTTTAGGATCCCAAGTGGCTATTGAAACTGATGTACAACCATGTCAAATGATGACACAGGGACCCTCCAATACATCCTGTAAGTGCACATATAATATTTATGCAATAAGCTCTGTTATTGAACAAACTACTTCACCAGAAATTACTAACTAGGTTTTCATATTTTGCCTCATAGCTGTTATGACCAGCAAGAAGAAAAGAGGTCAGAATAAATCCATTAAGTTCAATAATCTTATAGAGCATGGTCCCGTTCTGATAGAAATCCCTGCTGAGGCAAGAGGACCTGTAGGCGATAATGCTAGTCAATTTAGTAGGAGGGTGACAATAGTTGTTCGCCAACACGCTGACCTTTGGCATGGTTCTTGGACTCGTGTCCCACCAAATGAGCGGCAACTGTTAAGAAATCGTGTTTTGGTGAGTTTTATTGTTTGATGTTATGTTAATTACTACATATAATATAAAATGTTAAGACTATTGTTTTCTTATCTATTATGTTTCAGAGTGAGTGGGATTTAGATGAGAATGTGAATGAACACAATGCAAGTGTGGAGTTAGCCTTATCAAATAGTTATAAAACACTTCGTTATGGTCTTCATCAAAGATTCCTAAAATGCGGTGGTAATACAGACTTAAAAATGGCCAAGACAAAAGTTCAAAAGAATATGTCACAAACCACGTGGCATAAGATATGTGAATCATTTGCCAACGAAGATTGGAAGCGTAAGTCCTTATGTAATAAAGCGAATAGATCGATGTTGAAGACCAATCACACATCCGAGTCTAGATCTTTTATTAGTCATCGACATAGTAAGGTAATAATTTTATACTATTATATTATTTTAATAATTATATTTAGAGCATATGTTAATCATGTGTCTATTATGTGCAGAAGAGACAAACTGGGGTGGAACCTAAGGTAATTGACTTTTATAAGACCTCTCACACAAAGAAAGATGGGTCATTTGTTACTCCGCTGTGTGAAAAACGATACGTAAGTAATTGAAATATAACTTTTCCATTATATAATTGAATTGCATAAATTATTTAATTAAAGTTTATGTTGCTTGTGCAGAATTTGATGCAAGAAATGTTGGTTGACGAAGAAGTTGTCTTAAATGAAGATGAAATATTTACACAAGTTCTTGGTGGGAAACGTTCTGGCCATGTTAGAGGGATGGGAAAATATGTCATACCTACCCCATCCTCTTCACATTCGTGATATGGCACCCAAGTCAACCTTGAGTTAAAGGAAACAAAGCTCGAAGTGATCAAGTTGTCAGATCAATTATTGGAAAAAGAAAGAAAAAGAGATCAACAAATAGAAGAAATGCAAAATGAGTCAAATCGACGTATCAATGAGATTAAAAAAGAAGCAAACCGACATGTTGAGGAGATTCAGAAAGAATCAAAGCGCCAATATGATCTTCTATTGTCACGTATTTTAGGTAAAATGGTTGTGGGTCAAATATGTTTTGTTATGCTTTAATTGAACAACAACAGCTAATTTCTGACAGTTGACACCTTTATTTGTTTTTCTATATGTTATAGGAGCACAAGGTCATAATTTTGCTCAATTTGATGGGCAAGGTTAAAAGATTCGATTCGAAAACTTCACGTCTTTTGTGCTATAGAGTATGGTATGTTTCATTCGAACTTTATATTTGGAATTAAGTTGCATAGCTTGTATATTTGGATGTTTTATTTGAATGAGAAGATAAAAGGTATTTAAAATGGAGCAGCTTGTGTTTTCACTTCAGATGCATTATTTCTTGAAATTTACTTTATGGTCGGTTATGCTCTTCATAAATAGTTCCGTATCCATGTACTTGCTTTATCTACTCTGAGAGATTAAGGGCCTAGTTGATTTTAGCATACGGTCTGGTAATTGTATTGTTTCTTGGTACAATTTGGTATCTGTTTATTATTTGACTTAGGTGTGTATCCTTTTACACTTCGAATTTCTATTGGATTCATGAGTTTAGAAAATGGCTCTTTAAGTAGTTTAATTCTGTAGTATTCAACTGTTGGATTTGACGCGTTGAACATGCTTTAGTGTTCCAATATATTTTTGAAGGAGGATCTCAATGATTGCTTATTGAAATATAGTTTTTATTTTTATTTGAAGTGTAGTGTTATATTTCTATTTGGGCTTCAGTTTGCTAATAGCGATTATTTATTTGTTCTTTTGTCAGGGGAATCTACCACTGCCGACACTCTTGTGGCTTATGTTAAATTATAGTTGCATTAATTAAATTTTGGATACACTTAATGTTTTATCAGATTTTTGGATGCACCAAATGTTCTAGATGTAATTTGACGAGGAAGACTTAGTTTTTCAATACTTAATGTTTTATCATATTTCGTTTTGAGAATGATTGTTATGCTTAAACAATTTGGCAATTGGGATTGCATTTTAGTTATTTCTTGTATTCTTTTTTTCTTTTTTTTAATAAATATAGATAGATGCTTTGTTTAAAGATGTGAGCCGAGGGCAAACCAAAATTCTATTTTTGGTTTGTTATCTTTTCTGCATATTAATAAATGCAATTTAGATAATTCATACCAAACATTAAAATATTAATTGGCAAAAAAAAAAAATGTAATTGACACAATTTTTTATTAAAAAAAATTATTTATCATTAGTGATGACTTACGTAGTCGCTAATTAATATGCAAAATATCATTAGCGACGACACAATGTCGTTGTTGTTGTGTGCACATTAGCGACGACACAATGTCATCGCTGTTGTGTGCACATTATTGTGTGCACATTATTGTGTGCACAATAGCAACGACACAATGTCGTCGCTGTTGTGTGCACCATTAGCGACGACATAATGTCGTCGTTGTTGTGTGCACATTAGCGACGACACTAAGTCATCGCTGTTGTGTGCACCATTAGCGACGACACAATGTCGCCGTTGTTGTGTGCACATTAGCTACAACACTGAGTCGTCGCTGTTGTGTGCACCATTAGCGACGACACAATATCGTCACTAATGTGTACATCATTAGCGACGACATTGTATCTCGGGAGGCATTTTTAGCAACCATTATTTGTAATAATAGCGACGACAACTGTTGTCGCTAATAGTCATTATCAGCGACGAAATAAAAAGTCGTCGCTATTTAGTCTCTAACGACGATGTTTTAGCGACCACTTTTGCGACAACCAAAGTCGTTGCTAATAGTCAATAGCAACCACTTTAAGGGCTATAGCAACGACTCAGGGTCGTCGCTAAAGACCATTTTCTTGTAGTATTTATAGTAAAGTTGCGTCAGCCAAAAGGAGAGTGACATTTAATATGCTATTGCTTTCATTGCTCCATCACTTGCAAAACAATTCTAGCACAGACCTATTTAGTTTTTTTTTTTTGGATTTAATAAAGCGTTTTGATGTGGCAATTGTTTTTTGATATGGTTAACTAACTTAACTTTTTAACAAGTATTTTGTGTTATCAATTGTTTGTTAATTGTTACCACAAAAATATATATTTAGTTTTAAAAATAGAAAAGTATTTTCAAAATCATTGCCATAGATGAAGCACAGGTGAGGTGGCTATGGGTGCCTTATCATACAGAAATAGACAGTTGCAAATTGCAATTGCATATAATATAAAAAGAGAAGCTAATTAAGTCCTATGCAGAGGGGATTTGGACATAGTAATTGCGAGCACTTCTCACATAAAACCACACGATGTCCGTGGTGAATATGTTGCCACGCGACATCTACAACAAAATAAAATTTTGATCATAAAATATATATTTTTTTCGTTATACTTGAAATGAAGAGGATTCTTGTCCTGCTCGATCACACAACCTTTGTCGGGTCGCCATTCAGATGAATTTGCAGTGATTATCAAGCAATTAAGTTCTTTGGAAAACATTTAACCTATCTCTCATGATAGCTAGCTCTAGTTATATGACTATTATATATATATGTTTGGTGTATGTCTCTTGTCTTTTACATGATATTCAAACATCTTCTTCATAATACTTTTAAAGCCAGTTCACTGTTTGGGACGAATGAAATCAAAATGAGAAAATTATCCAATCCGGCCTGCTGTCTTTTGATTGCTTCACTTTCTAAATATAGATCTATAGAGAACCTATGTATATTCTATCAATAAAGAACCTAGGTACATAGGTTAGAAAAATGAAAAATCCTTTCTCTTATGTTGCTAGGGTTTTAATTTAATTTGCTTCAAATCATGTAAAAAATATTTTTTGCTGCCTATTCTGATGAATTTATGTTCAACAGTGTAAGCTTTCAGAGTTTTGACTCTAAAGTATTGAAAAATTGAAAACAACTTGAAAATTAAGGCAAATTCATGATATAATTAATGTATACAACAAATTCATAAAAAAGGACTACGTAAATTCCTTTCAAGCAATCTAAGAGCATTCCAGAGGTAGCTTCATGTGCTGAGCCGCTCAAGATTTTTTGAGCTCTCCCCTCTTTCCTCCTGGAAAGAAAACCTAGGATTTGTTCTTCACTGTTTGTCTCCCTCGACCACACATCTTTCCCTCTCCACCTCTTCTTTTCTTTTCTCCTTTAGCCATGACTTCCCTGGAAAATTTCCATGCTTTATTAGATGAAACAGAAGCTCTTGATTTCGATTTTCCTGTTCTTGATTCAATAGCCGAGTTTCCTTCCAATCAAAATCCGGTGGCGCTTATTGGAAAACTCCTCTCTCTGAAGCCCCTAAACACCCAGACCGTTAGAGCAACACTGGCTGTGGCTTGGAGTTTTGCAGCACCTTTGACAGTAGAATTTCTAGCTCCGAATAAGTTTCTTCTAGGAGTCTCTAATCCGGACCATGTTGACCGTATTCTCCATCGTGGTCCATGGAATATACGAGGTTCTCTCATTCTTCTTCAACAATGGTCTCCCGAGCTTGCTCTAGCCGAGGTGGAGTTATCGCACTGTGCATTTTGGATTCAGGTGCATGGTCTTCCTCGCCAAAATATGACCGTGAGGAATGCGATTATGATAGGTAAAGCTATCGGGTCTCTTTTGGAGGTAGAAAATTCAGAAACATCTGGCCTTATTTGTCGCCAATTTTTACATGTTAAAGTTGAACTCAACACAGCTAAGCCATTACCCCCGGGTTTCACCTTTCCTCGTCAAGGCAAAGCGCCCCTTTGGATAAGTTTTCGTTACGAAAGGCTTGGAGTCTACTGTAAGACTTGTGGTCTTTTAGGCCATAAAAATCTCAACTGTCCGGCTCCTCCACAGGTGTTCATGCAGAATCAGTATAGTATCCCACTCCAAGCCATTCCAGTTTTAGATCCACGTTTGTTTTCTCTTGGACCTCGGGTTGATTTGCGTTCAGGTTTGTTGTCGGAGGGACCCAATCACTTTCGTTCTGAGGAAAGCTCCAGTTTCAGCCATGGTGATGAGTTGACTCCCCTGCTAATCGTCCCACAAATTAGCCAATCAGATTTTGTTAGCCACGTGTCGTCGCCCCCTTCACTGCCATGTACTCAAGTGAATCCTCAGTTTTTACCTTATCAGGCGCTCATATCTTCTGAGATGCATGAATCGGGTGTTATCACTCTACCAGCTGGCAGTTTTGTCCACTTTCCAACGGCTCAAGATAAGGGCCAGCAATTCCAGACTTTCACGTATGCAGAAGGTTCTCCAAAATATCGGCCATTGATCATTGCTCCAGATATTATCTCCTTTGGTAATTACAATCCTATCTTTTCCCTTTTGAATTCAGTTCTTATAAATAGAAATGAGCTGTCCGGTACCCAACCATTTTCCCACCCGACCCACTTCCTTTCCTTGTGGGCCGAGGCCAAAATCCCATCTCCAATGGTTCATCCTTCCAAGCCGTTTCAATTTAAACCACTTACTGAGGCCATTTACTTAAATCCTGATAAACCCAACTATTCTATAGCCCAACCTATATATCATTTTAACCCATCCTTTTGTAGCACGTCTGCCATTAAATACCATCTGCTATCCACATCAAATCTTCATCATACACGGCCCATCCAGCTTCAACCTAATCCTCTCACCCAACCATTTCAGCTCAGCTCCAATCCAGCACTATTGTCCATAAATCCTTATTCCCGAACTAGTAGAAAGTCACCACGTTCACCCTTGACTACACGTCTCCACCCTTACTATACTAGAAATTCCAACCCGAGTTCTCCTCCTGTACCGTCCATCAACTCGCCAGATGCCTCTCATCGTTCGATCCCATTGAAATGTGGATTGGGTTACTGTGCTGTTCATGGGAGCACATTACTCATCTCTGCAGGATTGGATTCACTCCTGGGCACTGTAAATCAGTCGGTTTGTGTGCATGGTTCACCTCCTATACGTGCTCTTATTCGTAAAACATCAGTGTCTATTGCTAAATCTAAAGAGGTCTCTCGAATGTGGAAGAGGAAGTCAAAAGGGGTAGAGGGGGTTTCTATTTCGGCGATTGTGCGCAAACGACACTATGAGGACTTGCAATTATCACTCCCGGCTATTCAAGGGTCGGGTTTTAAGAAGTTCAAGCTTGAAGACATCCCATCTGATATGTTGGCAATGGCGGTGACTGATTTTCAGCCCCGCCTGCCACAATGAGTTGCCTCAGCTGGAACTGTCGAGGGCTTGGTAACCCTCAGACAGTTCATGTCCTTCATCAATTGGTGAAGGAAAGAAAACCACGTTTAGTGTTTCTTATGGAGACTCTTTGCTCTCAAAAAAAGATGGAATCTGTTCGGTGTCGTCTTGGGTACGAAGGTTTATTTGTTGTGGATCCTATTGGCAGAAGTGGTGGTCTTGCTTTATTTTGGAGACACAACTGGGATCTCGAGATTTTTAATTATTCAAAATCTCACATTCATGCTGTGGTTAAAGATGCTGAAGGACAGCCTTTTTGGCAATTTACGGGTTTTTATGGTAACCCTGATTCAGCTCGAAGGGGGGAATCTTGGGCCTTATTACGACATTTGAAGACGCTACTTCCACTACCGTGGTGTTGTGCCGGTGATTTCAATGAAATCGTGGAACAATCGGAGAAGGAAGGGGGGGCTTTTCGGCGTGAATCACAAATGGTGGGTTTTCGTGATGCTTTGGAGGCTTGTGGTTTATGTGATTTAGGGTTTTCGGGTCCACGTTTTACGTGGTGTAACCATCACTCCGACGGTACGTTTACTAAAGAACGTTTGGATAGGGCAGTAGCTGATCGGGGTTGGAATTCTCTTTTCCAGTCGGCTGCTGTCCATGTCTTACCTGCATGTGCCTCGGATCACCATCCTTTGGTGGTGTCTTTTTCTGTGCATCCTCCAGACCGAAGGCCGTTCAAACGTTATTTTAAATTCGAGGCTGGATGGGTGAAGGATGAGGAGTATCAAAATATTGTTCGAAATGCTTGGGAGGAAGAAGTGTTGGGGGTGAGACCTATTGTGGATGTGCAAGCCAAGTTGTCTAATTGCCAAAGGTCCCTCACTACTTGGAGTAAAAGGAAATTTGGAAGGGATGCTGATATACTCAAACAGAAGAAGGCTCAACTACTGCTCCTTCAACAACGTGTAAGGCCGGCTTCAGTTGTATCTATTAAACGTTTACAAGCTGAAATTGAGGAAATTTTGGAGCGGGATGATATGCGATGGAAGCAACGCTCAAAACAGAATTGGTACCTTAAGGGGGACCGGAATACGCAGTATTTTCATTCTTGGGCGAATCAGCGCCGTAAAATGAACACGATTCATTCCGTTACTGATGGAGAGGGCCGGGTTTGGAGGAATCCTAAGGAGGTTAGCTCGAAATTTCTCTCTTATTTTGAGCATTTATTTCAGTCTCAAGGTCCTGTCGGGGTGGATTTTTGTTTGGAAACTATGGAGTCTCGTGTTACACCCGCGATGAATGCTAGGCTTCTTCAGCCTTTTCATGGGGAGGAGATCCGTTTGGCATTATTTCAGATGCACCCTTTGAAATCTCCAGGACCGGATGGATATTCTGCGGGTTTTTATCAACAGTCATGGGCTATTGTTGGTTCAGATGTTACAAGGGCAGCCCTCCACTTTCTTAATGGAGGACTTATTGAATCAGGTTTGAACACTACCAATATTTGTCTAATTCCTAAGGGTTCTGCTCCCACATACGTTTCGGATTACCGGCCCATTAGTCTTTGTAATGTGCTTTACAAAGTTATAGCCAAGGTGCTTGCAAACCGGCTAAAACTTGTGCTACCTTCTATTATATCCCCGGAGCAAAGTGCTTTTATCCCGGGTCGTCTTATAACGGATAATGTTTTGGTAGCTTTCGAAACACTCCATACTATGGATTCACGGTTGAAGGGAAAAGAGGGCTTTATGGCTTTAAAGTTGGATATGAGTAAGGCGTATGACCGCCTTGAATGGGATTTTTTGGAAGCCACAATGAGGAAACTTGGTTTCGCCAATAGATGGATTCATCTTCTAATGTCTTGTGTTCGTACTGTCTCTTATTCAGTACTTATCAATGGCCAACCTCACGGTAATATTGTGCCTACTCGCGGTATCCGACAAGGTGATCCTCTATCCCCCTATTTTTTTATCATATGTGCGGAGGCTATGAGCTCAATGTTACAACGTTCCGCACAGTTAGGGGATATTACGGGTGTGTCCTCATCTCATAGAGGGCCTATTATCCATCACTTGCTATTTGCAGATGATAGTCTATTGTTTTGTCGAGCAAATCTAAGGGAGTGGAGGTCTATTCAAGCACTTTTAGATAGTTATGAGATTGCCTCGGGGCAGCAACTTAACCGTGGTAAGACCTCAGTTTTTTTCAGTCGTAACACTAAGGGGGATGCTCGAGAGTCTATTCTTCAAGCAATGGGTGTTAGTTCAACTAATTCTTATGAAAAGTATCTGGGTCTACCGGCTTTAGTTGGACGGTCGAGAATTTCAACGTTCAATGGTATTAAAGGAAGAATATGGCAACGTATAAATGGGTGGAAAGAAAAGTCTTATCACATGCCGGAAAGGAAATCCTTATTAAGGCTGTCCTCCAAGCGATTCCCACCTACACTATGAGTGTTTTTCGGCTTCCTAAGACTCTTTGTCGCGAAATTAATTCTATGCTGGCGAAGTTCTGGTGGGGGCATAAGGAGAATGATCATAAAATTTCGTGGATGGCTTGGAAAGGTTTAGGAAGGAAGAAACACTCGGGTGGTTTGGGGTACCGAGATTTGGACAATTTTAATGTATCTTTGCTTGCAAAACAAGGTTGGAGGTTTACTAAGTTTCCTGGAACTTTAGTAGCAAGGGTTATGAAAGCAAAGTACTATCCAAATGGCGATTTCCAGGGGTCTTCTCTTGGTGCTCGTCCATCATTCGCATGGCGCAGTATTTGGAATTCGAAACCTGTGTTACAAGAAGGTTTAATTTGGCGCATTGGGGATGGATCACAGGTGAAAATCTGGGGGGATCGGTGGCTCCCATCTACTCAATCTCATACAATCCAACTTCTAGCAAATGTTTTACAACCGGATGCAAAGGTGTGTGAATTAATTAGTATGGAGTCAAAATGGTGGAATATACCTTTATTGGAACGTATCTTCCCTGTGGAATTAGTGGAGACCATTTGCAACATTCCCATTTGTCCCCATTTGATGCATGATCGGTTGGTTTGGGCAGGCACCACAACAGGTCACTTTTCAGTACATAGTGCTTACCATCTTGAATGTGAGAGGAGGACAAGGTTTCAGGGGAGTTGTTCAAATGCTTCAATTATTAACCCAATTTGGAAATTCATTTGGAGCTTGAGTATCCCTCGGTCGGTACAGTTGTTTATTTGGCGTGCTTGTAATGAGATTCTACCAACTAAAGAGAAGCTTTGTCATCGGCGAGTGGTGGAAGATCCTATTTGCCCAATGTGTGGTAGGGAGGCAGAGTCGTGTTTTCATGCACTTTGGAGGTGTCCAGCTGCTCAAACGATTTGGGCTGAATGTCCCACCCCTATAAGTAAGTCCTCATCCTCTGCTAATGATGTCTTATCTTTGATGGGTGCTTTATTTCAACGATTGGATAAGGAAGAGATGGAGCTAGTTGTAATGGTTGCACAGAGGATCTGGTATCGCCGGAATAAGTTTGTGTTCGAGGGTTTGTTGACTCCTCCAACGTGTTCGATTAAATGTGCAAAAGAGTCTTTGGATGAGTACCGCAGCACGAATAGTATGATTGTGGCCTCTCTGTCTAGGCCCCGGGTTCCAATTTTAACACGATGGTCCAAGCCTCTTGTGGGTTTTGTCAAAATAAATTGGGATGCAGCAATTGATCTTTCGAAGAAAATGATAGGATTGGGGATTATTGCCCGTGATTCTAGCGGAATTGTTGTAGCTTCAATGTGTTCTTTTCACCCGTATGTATCTGATTCCACTGTGGCAGAGGCCATGGGCGCTCGACAGGGAGCTGAGTTCGGAAGATTTCTGTGTCTTCAATCAGTGTTATTGGAAGGGGATTCTCTGGAGGTGGTTCTTGCTCTTCAACATGAAAATGTGGTTGATGGATATTATAGCAATCTGGTTCTGGAGACCAAAACTATTCTTCAAGATTTTATGTCGGCTACTGTTCATCACGTGGGACGTATGGGAAATCAAGCTGCCAATTCTCTTGCACAGCATGCTGTCTCTAATGCTTTCAACCATGTTTGGTTTTCATCTGTTCCTTTATGTCTTTCTAATATTGTATCTGATGATTTGTTGTTATCTGATTATATATGAAATGAAATTTCTTATAAAAAAAAAAAAAAAAAAAGAGCATTCCAGAGGTACAGCAAACTGAATTTATTTAGAATTTGGAACAAAAAACCATAAAAATAAATAAAAATAAAAATCCTCCCAGCTGCTGAATTTGTGGCCAAATTGTTCTTGCCGAAGTGAAGAAGAAGAAAACTGAAATATATATGACCTAGCTAGGGCTTTGTTGTGAGATGTAGCTTCTTTTAACGATTTGTCGAAACCCCACTCTACATACGCCCGACGCAATAAAGCAACATTAATGATGGATGATAATGGCATTGGTTGTATCGGTTGGTATATATACTGAACACTGCCTTACACGGGCGGATTTCAGCCTCAATCTGCTGCCTTATCCGCACCCCTAGCGGAGAGCGAATTTAACTATCTGTCCGCCGGTCCACAGAAGGCTGATACCGCCTGTACAGTCTTAACTGCAACAAGAACCATAATCACGCACAACGTCAATTGTTTGATATATTTATCATGGTAGGTAGCTGTTTCAGTAATACTGTTAGCGCGCAGTAGCAGTGATAATGGTTATCATGGTGATAGTGATAAATATATCAAATGATTAACTATTATGATAATTGTGATGGTAAAAGGAAAACATTTGCTATAACTATGAAAGTGATAATGAGAAAGCTAATGTATATATATTTATGTACGTTACAAGCTCAGTGATCATAGGCTTTCTTTATTAGATGAATGCAGCAGAATATATCTGATCTTGTCATAAAATCATATCCATTACCTGATTTACAGTACTCCTTATATTTTACGGCCTATAAATAGCCATTATCATTGTATTATCACAATAAAACTCTAAAGCAAATTACCTCAAATCTCTTGTTTTCTTTGTGCTTCTCTCTCTCTCTCTCTCTCTCTCTCTCTCCCTATATATATATATATATATATATATTAATAACAACTCTAAAGGGAAGAAATGTGAAGTTGCCACGTGGACCAAGTGGGGATATAGATCAGTTATGAAAGAGTTAAAGATTTAACGAGATGTGTAATCATATACCATCTTCTTATAATTATCAGATTACATACCATTTTTTTTTTTTGAGTGAATTATTCTAACATACTTACACTAAATAAGAAAAGGGCTATTCTATGGTACCTACATTTTTTTTTTTTATTTTTTTTTTTTTACGTAGGGTACCCACAAAAGATTAGAGCTATATATTCTCCTTAATTAAATAAAATTAGGGGGAAAAAAATGTCACAAAAAGAATCAAGAGTTACTTGGTGTGGTTTTGTCTTAAAAAAATGTTCTATAAAACTATTTGATTTGAGAATAAAGATAGTTAAAGTATACATTCTCTTAATTGATATTGTCAATTCTTTTGTTAGTTTTGTATCATAAAATGACATGCATATGCACTCTTTATACAACTAGAAGTTTATTGATAACTTGTTTTACTTTTTTTGGGCAGAAGAATTAAAAAAAAACCGTACAACTTGATGATGTAGTAGTGAAAATAAGCCATTAAATTAGTACTTGTAAACAAAAAAAAAAAAATGGTTGATTTTTACTGCTACGTCATGTCAGTTGTATAACAGTTTACTAAAAAGTATTGTTAAAAAGAAAAAAAAAAAAAAAAATGTTACTTATCTCAGTGAAATTGTGAAATTACTTTCTAACATAGCCAAATATTGTTGAAAATTGCTCTTTATGTGTTTGGGCTCAAATTTCATTTTCCATTGATTATTCAAAAGATTTCCAATTGAACCAAACTAAGCCAGGGTTTAATCATATCTCAATATATGGAAATTACAAAAATTCAATATATGGACTATGGAAACTTTTAGCGTAAAAAAGTCTAGGTAGAAATGGTCATCAAAATGATTTCTAATTGAAATATGTGGAAAATAGTTTACTCACTTGTGTTTGTTTTGTATTCCTTGGCTAGCATGTAAAGTTTGGGAAATAAATTACCTAGGTTTTAAAAATAAGGCTAGCCCTATAGGTTGGGTACACACTAAACCGAACTCGAGGCTTCCCCTAAACACTATATTCATGAAAGCCTAAATGCCCAGGAGGCTCACATACACACAGCTAGGGTTTTTAGGGATTGGAAGGTTGGACATACCTAGTTTGCCACATTGCTTCATACACAAGGTGTTTGTTACATGGCACCATCAGTAAAATTGGTTTTTTGAGCTATATGATGGTTATAATTGGTCATGATCTACATGGAGATATACACAAGAGAAACTGTGAATGTCATCATACAATATTTGGATACACTATTAAGTAAAATTGTGTATGTCATGATTCAAGGTCATGATTCAAGGCTCCATTGGTAAAATCGAATCTTAGAGCTTCATATGATGGCCATAATCTATAAGGAAGGGGACCATCAAAGAAGTGCCTTGATGCGCCGTACTTGACGAATGACTAGATTGCGAGGTATCTGTGCGATTTAGATGTTTCCTCCGATACCTCCAGGCCACTTGAATGAGGATTGCGGCACGAGATCTCCAGTAGGGTGATTCATACCTACAATGAAGCAAATTTCACATTATTAGGTGGGGGTGTTTGACAAGAAACTAACATGCCCTTTCCGAAGAACAATGTCTTGAGTTTTTTTAGCTCGGTTTTAGGAGGGCTTTAACTCTTTTAGTATAGGAGAAGCTACAGCTAATTTGGAAAGCAACTGGATTTCTTCTCAAAAGCCTCATAAAATAGCCCAAATTACTCCAAAAATTTGGTGAAAAGCTTGTTAGAGTGAATACATGAATGTGTGTGGTACGTATAGTATGCAATTTCCTACAAGTATGAGGACATTGAGGAGTGGTATGTAAACCTTCAAAACTTAATGCAGAACAAAAAACAAAATAATAATAATAATAATAATTAAAATAAAAACATAAGAGAAGAAAAAGAGAGAAGAATTAATTTGCTATACACGGTTATCCCAATGCAATGCTCGGATACCATGTAATCCAACCCCATCTCTCTAGATATTTGATAAAAAGAAATAGGTGACAGGAGAAGCCCTCACTCTTACAGAGGCCATCCGAAGTTTAATGGAGTCTTACAAGTGCAAACTTACTTAAGGTTTTGATTAATCAAAGTTTTAAGTGATTGTCTTTAGGATGTTTGCTATATGTATGTATATATTTCTTAATCTAACCGCACCAAAAAGTTTTCGCATCAAAAGTACTCCTCCAATATGTAGGATCTATTATGTTATCTACTAGAACCCCATGTTGGCTTTGCAAATTTTCAAGATTGCCTTCCCACCAAGTTTCTTGTGTTTTATTTAGTATTTATGAAGAAAAATGGGCCTTATGTTTTTAGCTATGTAGCTTATATGGGCAGGAAAAAGAATATTCTGAAAAGGATTTTTTCGCATTAAAGATTTTACTTGGCAGGGAAGGAAGAAAAGATAAATGAGAACAATTAACTTGTTTTTATGAGACTCAGATACAGGTTGACATAGAAACAACCTTATGGCTCCTTGAACACGTGTATTCCGCAAGAATCTTGAATAAAGACTGGTGACTTCTTCAAGGTCTGCAGCTCGGAGTGAAAATGCTTCTACATTTGTTAAGCAACTTACAGTCCTGCTGCTAAGCAATCTCTGTCCAGGAATCCTTCTTTTTCTCTCATCTGCAATGGAAACCATGTTGATAAAATATGCTGTTGTCTTCAAATGCAGACATCTTACAGAGAAGCCAGAATTCTGGCCAAGTCCACTAGGCCCTTGAAAATTCTAAACAGCTAGTTTATTGATTAAACTCGTACCTTTATTTACTGAAGAATGCTCAAGACACCATGAGAGAAGTTCCTCACCACAAACATCCCCTTCAGATAAGGTAACCACATTCCCATCTTCTCCCATGCTCTCTGCTTTTCCACGTACAATGAAAACCATCTTGTCAATCAGACCACCTTGATACAAAATTTTGCTTCCTTTAATGTATATCTTTTGTCTGAGTCTCTCACAAATGGCATCTAAGACTGGTTCATCCATCAGAGCAAAAATCCGAACCTGCGGTATATTTTTAAATTCTCATAACATGCTTATGAATAGATCCAAACTCAATGACTGTGGTACCAGCAATGTTCACTACTTTGAATGTGCATTTTGATGTCTACAAAGAGTTTGCATACATATTAATAAATAGCAATTGCAGGAAACATCTATTATCCAGAATTTAAAGAAAATGCAAGCCAGCATTATGACTATAAGACTGCGATCAATTATAAGTTTTAAAATGATTTTCCCCCCATTCAATTCTTCTAAGACGTCCTGAAGGTAACTTGGGGCTTCGTCTAGGTTATTGTTTTAGACTAACAGATCTGTCACAGCATTTCCAGGATGCATGAGAATCAAACAACGTAAAATTCATTATTTAGAACTCAAAACATAAATATGGTTCAGTGAGCTCCAAAAATCATAGAGATCGTAATAACAGAAAAAGATATGGAGATTACGACCTCATCAAGGCTATAAGGACCACGCTTAATATCTCTATGCATTAAGTGCCTCAGCCAAAACAGATTTGAAAATTAGTAGTTTGATGGGCTTGTTAGAATAGTAGTAAATGATTAAATTCCATTCTCCATCAACTTAAGTTTTTGAGCCGAGTGATAGTTTTTCTTGGTACTAGAGCCCTGACAAATTATGAAAGTTGGATGCCAGCATGATATTAGAGTAGGTAGTCTTAAGTTTGAACACCATCTCCACACGTTTAAAATTCCATGTGTTGGCCCCACTCATCGATTGTGAGTTAGTGCCTACATGTAAATGAGAGTTTTGAGCCTATATGTAAAGGAAAATATTAGAATAATGATTAAGGTTTTGTTTGTTAATAAACTGTATTCTTGTATTCTGTATTAAGTTTGACTTTCCCCCTCAAAACAAATACATTAATTTTTTTTTTATAAGTAAGAAAACTTTATTAAAAAAGCGAAAAGCGCCCCTAAATATACAAGAACTATACACAGGAACACTCAACTAGCCCATACAAGAAAACCCCCCAGAACCTACGCACACACAATACCCAACGCCCCCAAAAACCCAAAATCCAGAAGATACTCCCATAAAGCCCAAATTACAAAAACATCCCCACCCAAAACCTTTAAACCTGGAATACAAGCAAACCCAAAAAACAGAGGGAAAAACCCAAGAACAACAACCCTCAAAAGATCCCAAGCAAAAACCAAAAGCCTGAGGAACGACCCACAAACCAACCCAAGCAAACAACTCTACAACATAAGGTTCTTTCCTTTCCTACTCCTAGCGGAAGGCTTAGTGTCGTCATAGTTGATAGAGCTATGCATATTCAAAAGCTCTCTCTTGCCTTTGGACTTTTGGTGTGATGTCATCTTGTCACGCTGAAATTCTTCTTCTATGGCATCCCGAATGGACAACGCCTCCTCCCCAAAAGCACCATCTGACGCCCAGTCCAAAGGTAAAACATCCCAAAAATCAACATCATCCTCCCAAACCACAATCTCCCCGTTATGATCAAAACCGATCGGCCAATTCCGAGATTGGGAGAAACCCTTACCCTCAACAGGTGAAGAACTGGAGCAGCCTCTAGGAGGGGAGGAATGCCCGACTATCCCTCCATCAAAGACCTTCTGAGGCGAAGAGGAAGTGGTTGGCAAAAATAGGCGAGGGTTGAGAAACCCCTTTCTAAGAAAGTCCTTCTTCATTGGAGGCTCAGCAACCTTTTTCGCTGGAGGCTCTGCAACCGAAGCCTTATTAACAGCTAAGTCGGCGACCATCTTCGAGGCTTTCAGGGAATCTGAAAGTAGCACATCATTCCACTTCCACGAAACCCCTTCCCTAAGTACCCTCACCTTCCTGATATACCTCTGAAAAGGCTTAGAAACCACGGGGAGAGAAGAGCGCAGCTTCTCCCCCAACTCAAACACTCCAGCGGAAGGAGAGGCCGTGAGTTGGGATACTACCAGAGAATCACCGAAAGGCTTAGAGGCAGTGACCCGAATAGGATCCACCTTCAAGCTGCTAGACGCTCCCCCAGAAGAGGAAGACAGAACTGGAAAATCCCCTGAAACTGCCGGCGACGAGATCTCCGGCCGAAGAGACGGCGCTGGAAAGGCAAAAGACGCCTCTGGAACTGCTATACCCTTCCCCGACGAAACAGCCTCCAAACCCCTAGGAAGAGGACAAACCAGAGAGAACCCAAAAGAAGACGAACCAACCGGCCCAGACGGCGCCGGAAAAAGAGGGAGCTAAATTATTTTAAAACTGTATTCTTACCTTGTTATAGGAATATCTTCACAAAAAACGTGTTCAACTTTTGTATTTTGTAGGGGTAGGAGCTAAATTATTATTTAACAAAAATTCAAAAAAAATAAAATAAAAATAAAATAAAAAGGAAAAAGAATTAGAGTGGCCATGTGACCACCCTCCATTGAAGGTGAACAGACGGCCACTCTCTTCTCAAAATATGGAGTTTTCTAAAAAATAAGCAAGTGTACTCTATTAGAAAACATTCCCTCAAATATGGACTCCACCAAAATACACTTCTAAAAACACTTTTATGGCACATCGAAACATATTTTTAAACCAAAAACACAAAACACTCCCCAAAATACATTAACAAACATAGCCTTAAACGATCCATTCACCATTTTCTATTAGTTTAAGTTTTTGGAATAAATAATAATCTGCCCGAGCTCAACTTAAGCATCTTAGTTTTATGGAGATGGGTTTTCTCAAAGACACAAATCAAGATGGGTCCTTTCCCAGTCAATCATTTCCGACCCATTAATCTCTGCAATATCATCTATAAGATCATCTCCAAGATTTTAGCTAACAGGTTCAAACTACTTCTACATCATTTTATATCACCATTTCAATCTGCTTTTGTTCCCTCTAGGAATATTCAGGATAACTCTATTCTAGCGCATGAGCTTCTACATACCCTGAAATCGAAAAAGAGAAGAGGAGGTGTGATGGCTGTAAAAATTGATATGGAAAAGGCTTTTGACCGTATGGAATGAGATTTCCTTTTAGCTATCATGCAAAAATTAGGCTTCCACCCTGTTTGTATTAATTGGATTCGTATCTGTATCTCCTTGTCTTCATTCTCCATTCTCATCAATGGTTCACCGTTTGGGTATTTTACTCCTTCTCGAGGTCTTCGTCAGGGCGATCCTTTATCTCCATTCCTCTTCATTCTGAGGACAGAGGTCTTATCAAGACTTTTTCGACAACAAGAATCTCTTGTTCTTCTCAAAGGAATTCGAATTGCAAGAAACTGTTCTGCCATTTCTCATCTTTTGTTTGTAGATGATCTCATTATATTTGCCAAAGCGACTTCTTCATAGGCATGTATCATTAAGTCTTGTCTACAATTCTATTATCGCTGCTCTGGGCAAAAAGTAAATGAAGCCAAGTCCTCTATTTTATTCAGCAAAAATACTGTTGTCTCTTGCATCAATAGCATCAAGGGAATCAACCCATACAAAGTTACATCTTCGTCTGCCTATTATCTAGGTCTTCCTATTATCATTGGCAAATCTAAGAAAGAAGCATTTCAACCCGTTTTGGATAAGGTCTTCTCCAAAATAAATGGTTGGCGTGCAAAAACCCTATCCCAAGCAGGCATAACTGTTCTCATAAAAGCAACAGCGGCAGCAATCCCCACCTATGTGATGAGTATTTTTCTTCTCCCATCCTCTATTTGTAAGACACTTGATAGAACATTTAAGAATTTCTGGTGGGAATTTCCTAGGCAAATCTCGGAATCTTTCTCTTAAATCTTGGAAATCAATTTGTATTCCCCGAAATCAAGGTGGTCTGGGTATTCGTGGTATGGAATCGACAAATTTGGCCCTCATCACAAAACTGGGTTGGAAACTTCTCAATAATTCCGATAATCTTTGGGTTCAGCAACTCCGAAAAAAATATATCAGCTATGGCAATTTATTATCAGCTCCAGATCCTCCTTCATCATCTTGGCTATGGAAAGGTATTCAGAAATGCAAACCTTTTCTTATTTCTGGAGCTTGCTTAAGAGTCTCAACATCTTCGCATGTTCCTATTTGGACTACAGCTTGGATTCCAACAATTCCTTCTTTTCGACCTTCTCCAAAGTTTTCGAATAATAGGAATCTCCCATCTCTTTTTGTCTCAGATTTGATTTTGCACGGGACTACACAATGGGATATGCGGATTTTACAATCAGTTTTTGATCCTATCTCTATTAGAGCAATTTCACAGATTCGTATCTCTATTGATTTTAAACCAAGCTTCTGATGGACTCATTCTTGCTCGAGTTGTTTTACAACAAATTCAGCATATCTTGCCATATTGGGTACTAATTTATCCCCTCCGACTCTTCCCTTGTGGAAAGCTATTTGGAAGCTGAATTTAAATGATCGCTTGAGGCTATTCTTATGGAAAATTGCCTGGAACATTCTACCTACTAAAGCGTGACTACAGTCTATCATTCCTTCAATGGCATCCGATCTCTCTTGTTCTCTTTGTAAGACAGATGTAGATTCATTGGAACATTTATTCTTCAACTGTGTTTTTGCAAGAGTAATTTGGCGCAATTTCTCCTGGCCAATTGATTCCACATCTTTGCCTTTTTCTAATATGATAGATTGGATAAAAGCTTTAATCTCACCCGACACTTCCCTTTCTATTCCGAAACAAGATCATCACCGTTTCCAAATCTTTGCAACGGTCTCTTGTGATCTCCCTTGGTTCTATCGTAATAAGGCTTTTCATGATGGTATTTCTTTTGATGCTCTCTAGATTTCCAGAAATGTTAACAAGATCTATCAACATCATTCCATGGCCTGGACTCAGTTATCAACTCCTTTGATAGAAAAATGGATTCATCCGCTTGATGATTGGTTCAAAGTTAACTTTGATACAGCCATTCACGAAGACTTCTCAGTCCAAGCTGCTGTTTGTCGGAATCATAAAAGCCAAATTCTTGACATGGTTTCTCAGATTACTTTTCCCTGCTCTCCGAATCTGGGTGAAGCATTAGCTGCCCATTTGGCTATCTTGTTAGCATCCTCCTTACGTCTCAAGAAATTTATCATTGAAGGTGACTCCCAAACTGTTATTTTAGTTCTACAACAGCCAACTCTTTCACAGGATTGGCGTATCTCAAATACTATATATGAATCTATTGACTCTATCCCTGCTGGTTCTTCATGGTCAGCTCGGAAGGTCAACAGAAGTGCAAACTTTTGTGCTCATTATGCAACACATTGGGCCGCAGCCAAGTTTATTCCTGGCAGCATTCCCACCTATCCGTCTCCTATTTCCTCCATTCCAATTTTTAGTGGGAAGGATCCACCTTAGGCTTGTTACTCTTCTAATAAGTCATAGCTTTAGCTTTAGTTTTACTTATGTTTAAACTCTAGCTAGCTATGTTTCTTTAAAGTTTCTGCGTGTATTTGTTTCAGCTCTAGCTATACTATAGCTTTGTTTGTTTTCAACTTATCTATAAAAAAAATAAAAAAAAAAATAAAAAAAAGAAAAAGAAAAAAAGAAAAAGAAAAAGAAAGAAAATATAAGGAACCTTAAAACTTGAAACTCCAATAGCCAACAATAAAACATAAAAGAAATGTGAACAAATTAAAAATGGGAAATTATAATACAGGCATATGAGAAACACCAGAAACTCAAAAAACCCCACATGTCCAAGCTATCCTTCACTTACTATTGTATTCATTTTGGGGGTGGGTTCTTTTTAGATGGATCCAGCCCCCTTCACTTCTTCACTTTAATGATGGCCATACGATGAGGGAGAGGTTGATTTCAATAACTGATGTGGGACGGCCTTGTAACTTCAGGATTAAGGGGCTGTCTTACTAGAAAAGTGATGATAATGAGGGGAAAATGATTTAGATAAGAGGGATAGGTTTTCGATTACTTAGTAAAAAAGAAGAAGAGGGGAATAGGATTTAGAGAGGAGGAGTAGAAGCCTAGGAGAGATTATGATATGAGATTGATGAGAATTTCAGCAGGGAAAAAGGAAACAAAGAGCTGCTGAGAATTCATCTAGGGAAAAGGAAAGAACAGCTGAGAAGATCAGCAAGAAAGGAAAGTTAGAGAAGGAAGGGGGGGGGGGGGGGGGGGGGATTCAAAACAAACTCAATTTCAATTTGTTCCTTCACTATCAAAACAGATTATAGATTACTTAATAAGGAAATACTCACAGTTCTATGAAAAGCAATTAGTACAGCTCGCTAGCTGCTGACACTAAAGAATAGCAGCTGCCACCCAGAAGCAACTAGCTTTCTTCACCGTTAAGCTCCTTGACACTGAAGTACTTTCACCCTAAGTAACTAGCTTCTGTTTCCGTAAATTTGGGAAACCATCACCACAAAAATCAAATACTGGGCTAATAACCACGCTAACATAAATCCTGGAGCACCCTCTTATCCTAAGTTTGACTTTTCGATATGAAAAGTTTCAAAATAGTCTGCTAGAGACACCTGTACTGACAGCCATAGCATCTTGGTTTCCTTCTACAGCTGGTTGCTAATAAATTCTCCTCCTCTGAAAAGAACTTGATGCGACAGCATTAGGGGTTGGACCAAGGTTTCCATCTTTGATTGAGTTAATACACTTTAGAAGAAAGAACTCTAGACCAAGAATACCATTTTTTACTGAATCAACAACTTATGAAGAAAAGATGCTGCAGCCCTTTTCAACCTTGTTGCCTTTTAAGTCCTTTGCAGCCATTAGTTTTACACTCTGATTCAAATGAAGAACTGTTATTGTATGTACCGTGATGTTATTTTTAACAAGCAACCATGCAAGGATTAAGATATCGTTCAGTCTTCAAGCCCAATTTTCTCACAGCATACACTGAAACAACATTTGTGCAATATGCATTCAAGAAATTAGTCATGTTACGAAGCTCGGACAATATGATGCTTACTTTCTTCACAAATTTGAAGAGATGGCGTCTTATATCTCTCTGAAGGTCTTCAGGCAAATTCTCCAAAAGCACTTCTTCATTTACCCCTCTGGTGGCAGCCCAATTGTACCGTTCAGCTTGTCGTACTTGCCTACATAATAAGGCAATTACATGGGTCAGGTTGTCAATAAATACTGCACTAAAAGGGCCATTTGAGAAGAGAAATCCCTCATGAACAAACCTGATCAAATTAACAGTTTTTATTTTTTTATTTATTTTTTCTTTTAAAAAAAGCTAAGGCACCCCAAGTATATAGGCAGTATACAAAAGGATCACCAACAAGGAAAAACCAAAGAACAAAGAAAACCCAGCCAAGGACACCCACAAAAACCCAAAAGAACGAAGTACAAAAAGAATCTAAAGATCAAATTAACAGTTGTAAGCGCTATATATAGATAAAGAAAGAAAGAAGCCAATGAGATGGCACTTCCTTCGTTTGTAATAATAAGGTGGAGGGTGAGATCATAGGTTCCAAACTTACCAGGTGCATGTGTAATTTACCAATAGAAAATTGGGAAAAAAAAAAAAAAAGGAGGAGAAAGAAAGAATCTCAGTGTACATAGGAGCAAGGACAAAAAACTTCACATCAATATTTCCTTTTCCAAATAAGGTTAATATTGTGATGTGTGAAGAGTGTTGTTTGTTTTTTCATGTGGTGCTCAACGTTGGCTGTGTATATGTAAAGTGTTGTATGTTGCATGTAATGGGTAGAGTGAGTTTAACACGTCTGTGTGCGCTGTGCTAGTGGGACTTTTTCATGGTTAGGTGTTTTTGCCATGGGGTGTAACCGGTGTAGGTCTGTGTAGATAAAAAAGAGAGTCGGACAAGTGTACAGTATTGGGTTTCTCCCAGCCTAACTGGAGTTGAATTCAGTGTTAGTTTCGTTTGTCTTTCATTTTTCTGCAGGTTCATCAATTGGCATTAGAGCCAATGATGACTTACAAGGAGAGGATTGAGAAGGTGACATGCACAAGATACATGAAGAGATGCACTACCTGGAAGTGGTAATAAGGGCGGGAGCCCAAGCTACCACCGGGACATCGCAAAAGGTGGATGACACAAAGAAAGAGACATTGGAAATTCTCACAAGTTCTCACAACCATCTTGAGCGACCACCCATAATTTTGATGGTGAAATGATCTTCTTCACACATTACTACCGAAGATGAGGGAGAACAAACCATTCCACACTATCCCGATATGTAAAGATGGATTTCCCGAGTTACCTTGGTGCTCTAATCAGATGGAGCTGCTCAATTCGGCAGGCCAATACTTCAAACACCAGGGAACTCCATCCAAACAGTGAATTGCCTTAGCCTTCTTTCACTTAAAGGAAGAAGCTAATCAATGGATTAAATGATTGCAACTGGTGCACCCCGAGGAGGGGTCTGTCTTGAATTGGACAACTTTTGAGAAAGGATTGTTGGCCAAGTTCGGGACAGCTAAGTATGAAGAATTTGATGAGGCACTATCTCAGATCCGACAACAATGGACTCTCAAGGAGTACCAATAGGAATTTGAGAATTGGTTAAACAAGTAGTTGGCAAGTCACATAAGGGCGTTGATCTCTAATTTCTTGGGCAAGCTTAAAATAACTTCACCGTAGAAGTTAGTATATTTAGGCCAAAAACCTAGCAAGAAACCATGAATTTTGGTTTATGGCTTGCTATCCCAACTATGGCATCAACTTCCATCAAGTGTCATGCAATCCCTTTGAAAAAAAATACATATATCCGTAGGAAGAGATGCAATGCAAACGAAATAAATAAATAAAAAAAATTAAAAAAAAAACTTTTGTTTTGATTGCTAAGGACATTTCATTCTCTGCCGTAAGTGTCAAACTCCGCAGCTACTCCTTACTGAGAATGTTCACTCTAAGGAAAGCGAGACAGCCTTAGAAAACTGTGGTTCAGTGGAAATACTTGCCTTTGAAATATGCAACATGGGAAGAGGCGGATCAGCTCTTCAATCATTCCCAATCTGAATCTTAGGACAAGGTTCATCTTGATTTTTTTTTTTTTGTGGGGGGGGGGGGGGGTGGGGGGGATATGATTGATAGGCCCCAATTGGACAGAGGCTGCAACGTGGGCTCTATGCGTGTGGAGTGTGCTCTGCTTTTTGGAGGATGGGAGAAAAGAAGAGCAGTACACTGGGGTACTTAGTATAGTCGTGTGATGTGTGAAGAGTGGTGTTTGTGTCTTGCACTTAGTGCTCAACATGGGTGTTTGTGTATGTGTGAAGAGTGGTGTTTGTGTCTTGCATGTAATGCATAGTGAATTTAATGTAGCAGTGGGCAAACTATCCGATTGCTGCCCACCGAAAAATCCACCGAGTGTCACTGAACCGCCTACCCTCTAATTAAAAAATCGAAATTCAGAATAAATATTTTTTCTGAAAAATATAGTCGGTCGGTAATCGGTGGAAGAAATTTTTCCATCGGGTGCCGACCTGAGAGTCTCTAAACGACTTTGTTTGACTCGTTATCAAAACGGCACTGTTTTGATAATGAGTAAAACGACGCTGTTTAGATACTTTATATATACTTAGTTTTTTTTTTCCCAAATGCCAAATCTGCTGCTGCTGAACACCGAACACAACTAACCTAACCCTAGAGCTCGAGTCACTCCCTCCCTGCTGCCCATGCCCATCTGCAGATCTGCTGCCCTAACCCAGCTGCCCACGGCCCTCGCCTAGCCACCCATCTCTCTCTCTCTCTCTCTCTCTCTCTCTCTCTCTCTCTCTCTCTCTCGCCTCAGTCACTCTCGTCTCTCTGTCTCTCTCACTCTCGTGTTCAACTGAATCGAGGTAACTTTTGTTGTTTAGAGCATTGTTTTCAGACAGAGTTGGATGATTTTTATAATGCTTGCATAGAGAGAGTTACATAGTGGCATACCGAACATGGTGATTTGGCGTACTATTTTCCAGAGAGTTGATTTCCCAATGATTTTCTTTAACTCACTATCCTTGCTGGCTTGATCTTACTTGCTTTGGGATTCCTTTAGAGAGAATCATAGTACATATGAAAGACATGTAAAAGCTCATTGGCCCAAAATGAAACCGAACAGTATATGCAAAAATAGTTGTCAGTAATTTTATCCCAACTATAACTAACCCTCTTACATCAATCAATTGTATCATGCCAATTCATACACTCAACTGTAAAAAAGTTTGCTTTGAATTGCTTGTAGTAGCTTAAATATGATAAATCTGGTTAGTTCTTTGTGACTGAGAGTCTCTGGCAGTTTGTAATGTTTGTTTTTTGTGAAATTACTGTTTTTAGATGGATGCACCTACTCTTGGTCCTAAAGGTACACCTATAGGTCCTACAACAATGGGTACACCTATATCTTCTGCATCTGCTATTACTTCTTGTTATCATTATCCACCATCTCCTATTGATAATTTAATGAGTCCCGTAGATATCGATGATGACTGTGAATCTAATGAGTTTGAGAATGATAGATCTACTGGTTCTATGCTAGTTTGTGGTGGACGACCACCACTCCCTAAGAAAAAAAGAACTAGAAATGTTGTGAGGAAATCTACAGTTTGGGAACATTTTACTAAAGATCTAGATAGTCCCGAAGAAGAACCCGTGGCATATTGTAACTATTGTGAGGCTTCATATAACTGTCATGCAAAAAACTATGGGGACCTCTAACCATTTCAAGACATGCCAAAAAAACAAGAGCTTAAAAGCTAAACAAGATAGCCCTCAATCTAAGTCTACTTTTGCATTTAGGCAGACTCAGTGTGGTGGTAGTAGTAAAAACCTAATGATTGCCAAGTATTATGAAAAATTTATTAGGGAGACACTCTATGAGATGATTTTTTTTTTAAAAGAAAAAATTCATTAAAAAGCGCAGAGGGGCACAACCCTAGTACTCTGTGAGATGATTATTGTTGATGAGATGCCTTTTTCGGCTGTGAAGAGTATGGGGTTTAAGAAATTGTTTAGGGTTATTGAGCCTAGATTTAAGCTTCATTCCTGCTATGTAGTGATGAAGGATTGTGTCAAGTTGTATTTGAAGAATAAGAATACAATGAAGACCAAGTTTTTTATGACTGGCCAAAGGGTTTGTTTGACTACTAACACATGGACTTCAATTCAAAATATGAATTACATGTGCTTCATTGGACATTTCATTGATCATACTTGAAAATATCACAAAGGAATATTGTCATTTCCCCAAGTGTTGGATCATAAGGGGCAAACAATTGCAAGCAATTAGAGCAATGTTTGGTGGAATGGAGAATGGGAAGGTTGTTGACAATATCAGTTGACAATGCAACTGCTAATGATAGTGCAATTGCTTGGTTTAAAAAAAAGAAATATGACCAATAATGATATTCTTTGTCGTCACAAGTTTATTCATGTAAGGTGTTGTGCCCATATTCTCAATCTATTTGTGCATGAGGGTTTGAAGGATATAGATGATTCAATTGTAAGGATCCGAAATATGGTGAAATATGTGAAGGGATCCCCTTAGAGATTGGCCCAATTTAAGTCTTGTGCAAAAAGGAACACAATTGGGTGTAATGCTTCCTTGACTCTTGACGTTCCCACTAGATGGAACTCTACTTATTCCATGTTAGAGGTGGCGGAGAAGTATGAAAGGGTCTTTGATCTAATGTTAGACGAAGATTCAAATTTTACAAACTATTTGAGTGAGGATGGTGGAAGGAAAAAGGGGTTGGGGACTCCGATTGATGAGGACTGGGCTAATGTTGGACACTTTTCAAAAAATTTCCAAGTGCTTTATGATGTGACAGTGAAGATATCGGGTTCCTTGTACTCAACTTCCAACAGGTATTTCAGAACACTCCAAAAGGTTTGTAATTGTTTGACAGAGTACTGTGGTAGTGATAATATTTTGTTGAGTACCATGGCGATCAAAATGAAATCGAAATATGATAAGTATTGGGAAGACTTTGAGAAAATTATCCTCTTGTTTGTCGCTTTTGTGCTTGATCCCTGTTACAAGATAGAAGTATTGGAGTTTTGGTTCATGAGTAATGTAGGTGAGGGGAAAACAAAAAAGATTTTCTCCAACTTAAAGAATGTTTTGAATCAGTTATATAATCACTATGCTATGAATGTTGGAGGAAGTGGGGCAAGACTGTCAAATGAAGGTCGGGGTTGCACAAGTTCAACCTCATTTGGTGTGGGTAGTGGTACTCATACTTCTAATAAAGTAGAGAAAGATGCTTTAAAGGACTTCCATTCATTTCTGGCAAGGAGAAATTTGATGCAGTGTCGGATAGAGATAGAACAATATTTTGTGGAGGATGTTGATACACCAAGTGAAACCTTTGATATTTTAATGTGGTGGAAGGTAAATTTAGCAAAGTATCCGATTCTCTCCGAGAGCTCGAGATGTCTTAGCTATTCCACTTACCACCGTTGCTTCTGAGTCAGCATTTAGCACTGGAGGTCACATCATAGATCCTTGTCGGAGTTCTTTAGCTCCGAAAACAGTGGAGGCTCTTATATGTAGTCAGAATTGGTTGAGATCTTCTTGGATTAGTGAGCATGACAAATCAAACTTGCCTTTGTCTAGTGTTGAAGATGAACAGAGCTACAAGCTTGATTCAGGTAATATTTGTTCATTGACATTGTTCAAATTATTCAATTTATTTGATTGAATTGCTTTTTACTATTACTTTAAAAATTGCATTGTAGTAGAAATTTTGTCTAATTCCATTACACTTGACAACGATTACGGCTTGAGGGATGTACTTTGTCGAGTAATGTTTGCTGAAAGTATTTGGTAAATATTATTGTTTTCTTACTTGATAATTTACTTCATTATATGCCCTTTTATTATTTTTATTGATCACTAACTACGTTTATGTTTTGATTTGTTTGATTATTGAAGGATGCAAATTGAAGGTAATCCATGTAATGTTAGAGGTGGCTCATGCAATTCTGAAAATTGGAATTTTGAAATTGTTTTTTTTTTTTTTGATAAATAACTGCAAATCTTATAAATAACATCGTAAGGTGCCCCTAGTACACATGAAGTATACGAGAAGTGGATTAGGATTAGGTGCTGTAAAAAAACTACAACATAGACGCTGTAATTTTTTCAATGGTCAAGATCTAGTTTTAAGTGTTTTATAAAAAAGTGAGAATAAAATTAGATCTTGAACATTGAAAAAATTACAGCACCTATGCTGTAGTTTTTTTACAGCACCTAAGCTTAATCCACGAGAAACAAACACCTCAACACCAACCCGCCCCAAACAACATCCCACAAAACAATCCAAATCCCTAAGCCCATTAAGCTCTCCACCCACAAGCTTATCCTTCCAAATATGCTCCTCATCAAGGGCAAAGAGGAAAGCCACAATCTTATCCTCTTGCCCCTAGACCCAAACCCCACCATGGAACAAAAAAGAGACCACTTCAACGGAGAGAAAGACTAGGCACCACCTACAGCCTCAACCACTGAAGGAGCATCAAGCAATGTGCTAGAGGAGTGGGACGACGCAAAAGCACCGCGATCTGTCAGGAAAGGAGAGGACAAGCTCAACTTGAGAAACCCCGCCTGAGAAAGCCCACATCATCGTGCTCTCTTTGACCCACAACCAACTTTGGCTTCCTCATGTCCTTGCATTTGCGCTTATACTGAATCAGAGTCTTAGGCGTGGAGTCTTCCAAGGAAAATTTTGGAGGAACCCTACGTTCTGGCGAACCCACCTCCGACAAAGATTGAGAAAGAGAAAACCCTGAACTAGTATAACCCAAAGCAGAACCAGCACCCAGATCAGCCTTGCTTCCTTCCTCTTCCACCACCCAGCATCATCGGTTTCCAACGCCATACCCGTAAGGCCAAGAGTATTTGACATCCACTCTTCTGCGGCGTCACTGACCTTCGAACCTCTCTTAGCCTTGGACCTGCGGAAGTAGAAGTTTAGAGGCTTAGACATTGCCGGCCCACACCCCAAATCCACATGGCCATCAAAAATCTTCTCCTGAACAGCTGCCGACGAAGCCACAAAAGTAACCGGAAAATGAAAAGGAAGCGAAAAGGTGCTTGGATTCGAACCCAGGTCCAAAACCGCATTTGGACCCCGTACCCAGATTCGAAACCATACCCGGATCCGAAACCGAACCCAGACTCAAACCAGACTCTGACACTATAGAAGTGAGCTCACGCCCCGCAGTTACAAACCCTCTAGCCTTCTTCAGGATGGGCTTAAACCCAACTTGAGCACTCTTGACATCTAGAGAGAGTTTGGGCTTCAGACCCAACCCAAAGAACTGGGCCACGGTCGTGGAAACGCAGTTCAAGTCTGACCTGGGGTTTTTTAGCTTGGCCCCAAAAAATCCATTTTATCCCATCAAAGTAGGCTTGGCCCAATTTAAAAAGCCCACTAATAATATGTTACCCGACTTACCCGAACGACTAATTACCGAATTACCCGACTTATCCGAGAATTTCGTAACTAATATTCCATGGAAAAGTGTCGGGTAATTACCCGACTATTTCGGGTAGAAACTCGAAAATAGGGTTTTCTACACCGATTTACCCGATACCCAGGCCTAGTTTAAAGTGTGCGCGCGGGTGAGCGAAAGCTATACTAGTGCAAAGTGTTCACAGTTAGGTGTCTGTTGTGGAGTGTGACTGCTGTAGGGCTGCATAGAAAAAAAAAAAAAAAAAGTCACAAGTGTATATTCATAGGAGAAAAATTGCTAACTTTGCACTAAGGTTGCTCCCACCCTAAGTAGAGTTGAATTCAGCATTAATTCAGTGCTTCTGTCTTCCATTTTTCTATATGTTCATCACTTCATAACAGAGAGGTGGAGAAAGAGACAGAGAATAGGGGAAGAAACGATCCCCTTTATTTTATACTTTTTATCATTACATACTAATATGGTCTCAGTTTTAGGAGAAAGAGGGGCATATTCGGTCTATTTATGATATGTACTAGCCTCTTGGCATGTGCCTAGTATGTATCATAGGCTCTATTCAGACAAAGTAGAGAATGCATGGATAGAGAGGAGAGAACATGAGGAAAGGAGAGAAGAATGAGAAAGTATGAAGGAGTAGGATCAAGTTGGTGAAAAATAATGGTCATGGAGATGTCATTTTTTTATTTTTTTAATCTATGTTCATGGCCCACCATGCAAATTTTTGGAAAGGTAAATTAAAGGTATGGTATATCGATACTCTAGGTATCTGTCCGGCGAAAGAATTAGTCCAAGTCAAAGGCACAGAAATACACTTTGATAAGGAGAAAACCATATAACATGCCAACAAGAATGTAAGCAAAGTGCTGAGAATGTCATACCTTCTTAGTTTTTCTGACAAGCGTCGATGGCTCATCCACTGCTCAACATCACGACGTCTCAAAGACATTTCTAACCTCCTAGGGGAGAAACAACAAAAGAAGAAAAAGAAAAGGCAACCGGTCAAAAAAAGCCCAAAACTTTGGTGGTACAATTATAATTCCAACAGTAAAAATATATTTTTTCTTTGTTGGATTTATTGACAAGTATGAATGAAATCAGAAAAATAGATGTCTATAACTGAATACACAAGTTTGGAACTATATTTACCGAATGATGGCTATTATTTTTACATGTAACTTTGACTTCGGAACTAAAAACAGACACAAGAATGTACCTCTTGTTTGAGCCACAGAGTTGCACATTGTGTGCTTCAATTACTTGCAATATTTTAAACTTGACATGAATGAGATGGATAGTCCAACAATCAGGGCACTAGAGAAATATGAAAAAAATAGTTTCCGACAACGTTTTGTCAATGGATTTAAGGAAAAAGTTACATAAGACAAAAGAAGGGAAATGAAGAAATTAATTAGCAATGCACGAGCGTACAACCTATGGGGGTCTTATATACAGCAAGATTAGTGTCAAGCACAAGATCCAGGAATTTTGTCTGCCTACACCTAAAAAGCAAAAGAAAAAGGGTCACAAACGTGATTGGAGATTTGATTCCACACAAAGTCGCGATCTTTGGGTATTGTTCCAACAATAAACTAGTACCAATTAAACTTCAGCATTGGTTATAATTTAAGTTACAGAAAATGGTGGGATGAGTTTTTTTTTTTTTTTTCCTATTAAACTAGTCACCTTTTACTGATAATCAAGCCCAAAGTTATGAACTAGAAAATTTGAGAAAAAGGGAAGAAAGAAGAAAGAAAAGAACATTTAAAAATAAAATAAAAGGAAGGAAAAAAGGAAGTACAGGACAACTGAGCACATGTGATGTCATCTTTGTTGTACTTTTGGACTACGGCTCTTGTCCACCCTTTGTCTTTTAATTTGTTGTTTTTCTCGCTCGCTTTTCTCTTTTTATTTAGGTATTTCCTTTGTATACTCCCAATGTACTAAGGGGTGCTCTACGCTTTTTTAACGAGATTGGTAGTTGAATAGCTAAAAATCACAAGGTTGCTGGATTGAAACAATAAACAAAGATGACTTGTCTTTTAAAATTGATTGATTAGGGTTAGGACCTCTTTTTATATATATCTTCAAACCCATTTGATTTTACCATCATTATGTACAAAATATCATTTAATAAAGAGGTAAAATGAAAAATTAGATATAGAACTAGCAAACAAGCAATCTAAGTAAATTATTCAAGTCCAAAGGACTCCATAGTCATATATCCTCTCTAGGCAGTTGAATATGGATAAACATGAGTATTTTGGAAAATAACAAGCACAAAACTGTTAGAAGAGTTTGTTAAGGTTTAGACTACTACATGGGTACTTTAGTCATTGTAATATTTTTTAGCCTATATAATAAAGTAAGTGAGGCTACGTGAAGGTAACATGCCTCATCTTCTTTGTAAATTTTCCAAGCAAACTACAACAAATACAGGGAAATCATTAGGCAGCATAAACACAATGATGAGCAGCAGATCAGTAATGTGCAGGTTAGGTAGTAGTAAGCATGGATATAAAAAAAGACTCTGGCTTGATTAGAAGAAGGTTTAAGGTTTGGGTGGCTTCAAGAAGAAAAACATTCATGCCATTGAAGAGACACACATTCCCTTGTGCTATATAATCCTGTGGTTCCTGGAATTTTAAAACCACTTATCCTCCATAAATTCTCTTATCCAAATGGAAGAGAAGCTTCCATATTTATTATACATTTTCCTTTTGGGCGGGCAACAGTCCATTGAAGTACCAAAGGAAAAAGAGTAGACCAACTTAGTTAAATCTTCCCATCTTTCCCCTCTCTGTCCCCCCTCCAAAACACACGCACACAAAAACTATTACCTCTGACAACCAGCATTGGCAAGTTTCCTTTTCACTTTAATGGAGGGTACATATCGCTTAATAAAAACCAAAGGTTATTCATGACACTAAAGCGTCAATTGCTAGCACCCTAACATAGGTTACCAGTACCACACACTTCATTCCTTAACCTAGTCCATCAACTCATTTATTGGAAGAAATATAATCAAAAGAGTGATCAAAACAAAAAATATTGCTTATATCAACCAACATTGAACGTGCACTATATATACTATATCCTTCTCAAGTAGATTTTCATGAAAAAAATTTATGAAAAAGGAACCACCACCATAGTGAAAAATTGTACCTCCGACCAAGAGCCTGAAGAAAGTTTTGCATATGTCCAATAAGGAGAGCGAAGAGCAAGAGACCCAGTCCAATGATGGCCATGGTAAAAAGGACTTCCCAAACAAAATAGCTTGGAACTTGATTTCCAGCCAGCGTACTGATTTGCTTCATAGAATCACATAGAGAAGCAATCTCAGGGGGTATCATTAATTAGAAGAACTTTCAGAACAAAATTGATTGAATCACTTATGAACACACTTCCAATCATTTTACTAAAGGGAACATGCCATGTTATTATGTAATCATCATATATATAATAGCCTAATCCATAATAGAGTTGGCCTAAAATTGCGACAAGTGGCATATTTAAAATTGCGACAAATGGCATATTTAAAATTGAATTGGGCCCACATATATTTAAAATTTAATTGGGCTTTCTATACAATGTTATATAGAACCAGAATTTAATATATAAAATGGTTTTAGGGTGGCTATATCGGGGACAATTATCATTTTTTATGATTGTTTTTTGTTGTTTAATTTTGGTTTAATTCAATCCACCCAACCGTCACCATAGGGCAAAAATCAACAGTTCTTTGAATTTAATGAATTCCTTTACAACATTTCTTTTCCTTCTTTTTTTTTTTTTTTTTTTTTCTTTCTCACTATTATTATTTATATTTTCTGCTATTCTTTTCTAAGAAGTTTTTACAAAAAGATTTTTGAAATTAAATTATAATATGGTCATTGAAAAGAAGCGTGAGAATAGGACGAAGAATAGTTCAGCTAGCAGCTAAAGGGACTATTATAAGCCCAAATATTCTAATGACGATAATAAGCATCAGTACTAAAGAAAAATTGCTAAATAATGCACTAAAAATAATAATATTACCTCCCCAATAACCAAAATTTAAATTCAAAATTTTAACTAACAATGGTTAATAAAAGTAGTAGGTTGAAAAAGAACCAAAATCTAATATATAAAATGGTTAAACGGTGGCTAAATTTGTGACAAATAGCATTTTATGACTTTTTTTTGTTATTTAATGTTAATGATGTGGAGGAACGACAACAAAAACAAAAACTTTTCTTTTTTCTTTTTTTTATTTTACATTATTATTATTTATACTCTTTGTTATTCTTTTCTAAGACTTTTTTGCAAAAAGATTTTTAAAATTACATTATAATTAGTCATTGAAAAAAACGTGAGAATTGGAAAATGAATAATTAAGCTGGAAGTAAAAGGAAAAAAAATAAGCGTAAGCACTAAAGAAAAAAAAAAGTGTTATATAGTGCACTAAAATTAATAATATTACGTCCCCAATAACCAAAATTTAACATTTTAAATGGTTTTAGGGTGGCCAAAATTATTAGATATGCCAAAACTTTCCCGCAGTTTCATACTTGGGTGCATATACGTTCAATAGCTGTGCAAAAATTTCGCTAACAACGATTAATAAAATATAAGTTGAAAAAGAACCGAAATTTAATATAGAAAATGGTTTTAGGGGGGCTAAATCTGATACACAGCATTTTTTGACTTTTGTTGCTGTTTAATGTTGGTTTAATTCGATCCATCCAACCGTCACCGTATGGCAGAAGTCAACAATTGTTTGAATTTAATGAATTCCTCTATAACCTTTATTTTATTTTTTTATTTTTTTTTTATTTTCCATCATTATTATTTATAATTTTTGCTATTCTTTTCTAAGACGTTTCTGCAAAAAGATTTTTAAAATTAAATTATAATAAAAAAAAACCCACGCTATTTGGCTAAGTTTGTGACAAGTAGCATTTTATTACTTCTTTTGTTGTTTAATGTTAATGAATTCCTCTATAACCTTTCTTTTATTTGATTTCTTTTTCATTATTATTATTTACATTTTTTGCTATTCTTTTCTAAGATATTTTTGCAAAAAGATTTTTAAAATAAATTATAATGTTGTCATTGAAAAGAAGCGTGAGAATGGAAAAGGGAATGTTAAGCTGAAAAAAGTAAGCTAAATGAACTTTCTTAACACCAAATATTCCAATGACAATAATAAGCGTCAACACTACAGAAAAAAAAAAAAAAATTGTTAAATGGTGCACTAAAAATAATAATATTACCTCCACAATAACCAAAATTTAACATTTTAAATGGTTTTAGGGTGACTAAAATTGTTAAATAGGCCAAAATAAAAAATTTACTAACAGTGGCTAAATATGTGTTGAGTAGCATTTTATGACTGTTTTTTGTTGTTTAATATTGGTTTAATTCGACCCACCCAATTGTCACCATTGAGCAAAAATCAACAGTTGTTTGAATTTAATGAATTCTTCTATAACCTTTCTTTTCATTATTATTATTTATATTTTTTACTCTCTTTTCTAAGATGTTTTAGCAAATAGATTTTCAAATGAGATAATTGCACCATTGGTCCCTGGAGTTAGCCTAAATTACAAATCACTCCCAGTGGTTCAAAAAGTTCATGGAGGGTTCTTAAAATATTTGGTTTCTTTCTTCTTCTTTCTTTTTCTTTTTTTCTTTTTTTTTTTTTTTAAAAAAAAAAATAATAATAATAATAATAAAAAACTAAAGGGGTGGCTGCCGGTTGGGTAGCCACCCCTAGACGTGGCCGGGGGTGTGCATGGCCCACCCCAACCAACAACCTAAAAAAAAAAAAAAAGAAAAAAACTAAAGGGGTGGCTGCCGGTTGGGTAGCCACCCCTAGACATGGCCGGGGGTGGTGCGTGGCCCACCCCAACCGACAACCATCCCTTCAGTATTTTATATATATATATATTTGTTTTATTTATTTATATTTTTATTAGATTTTATATTTTTTGTATTGTAATGGACACGTGTCTGCTTCTTATTGGCTGTGATGTAGCTAACTAACAAAATCTGTTAACTTGGCGAATGAAAAACGTGTTCAGGGTTTGATTTATAATTATACTTTACCACAAGGACCTTCCATAAACTTCTTAAACCACAGGGAGTGATTTGTAATTTAGGCCAACCCCGGGGATCAATGGTGCAATTATCTCTTTTAAAATTAAATTATAAGTTTAACTACCTTTTTGCTCCCTAAGTTTTAACAACTTTATTTTTTTCACCTCGGTTTCATTTTGTATCATAGGTGGTACCTTGCTTATGGGCATATACCAAAAAAGTACCTTTGTCCATTTGCCGTCAAGAAAACTAACGGATTTCCACGTCAAACCAATCAAAACTTCCCATGTGTCAGATGGCTCGAGCCACCCCTTTGGGCCCTTGGGGATGGCTCGGCCAACCCCATGGCCACCCCCAAATCGGCTGTAGGGAATAGCTGAAACCACTCCCAAAAGGCCAAAAAAAAAAAAAAAAATGAAGGGTCGAGCCATCCCTTGATTTTCTTTTATTTTTATTTTTATTTATTTTATTTTATTATAATATTTGTTTAAATATTTTCTATTTTTTCTTTATTTTTTTTAATGAGGCATATGACACGTGGCAAGTTTTGATTGATTTGATGTGAAAATCCATTAGTTTTCTTGACGTCAGATGGATGGAGGTACAATTTCGGTATATGCCGATAAACGAGGTACCACCTATGATACAAAATGAAACCGAGATGAGAAAAAATAAAGCCGTTAAAACTCAGGGGGCAAAAATGTATTTAACCCTAAATTATAATGAAAAACCCACACTATAATCTAAAAGCAAAATCATTTCGAGACAATAGTAATTTTCTTCAATGGTGGTGGACGCTAGAAGACACGTCAAAATATTGTAATAATCACAAGACCCTGATATAGTCAAATTAGAGCTGCTATTCAGGTATCACACATACACAACTCACTCAATTGGGCTTAAAACTTCATGAGACAACATATATGGGATAATATTTGATTCATTTTTAGGTTTATTTCAATTTTATTTCATATATAACAGTAGCCATTTAAATGAGATATTATGTTCCTAGACCAGTCCAAGGCACCTCAGGCATTCTGAGGTCAATATCATGAATAACCTTCAGCAATTGAGGCTTCCCCTATAAAGATAATTATGGGCCTATGGCTCCCATGTTCAAACAAGTGACTAAATTTGAGGTTCCATATCCACTTAAAAGACCCAGATTATTGCCCCGACACACCATGCATAGACAGTAGGGCCATATCCACTTCATGTACTCTACTTAAAGAATGAAAATCTTTTAGCTCTATACTTACTTATGTGAGTGATTTACAGTGGTTTGGGATCTCACCCTAGTCAATTAAAATATTCTGTTTTGGCATTTTGTCAAGGAGAGACTTTCTCATAGACATCATCCTCCTACATGAGGACCATTATGAATAAATCAATATATTACCACCATATTAGAGCCTAAAAAGAGAGCATCAACTGATCCCACTTCCAAATCATGAACTGGTCGAACAAAACTCAAGTTTTAGTAAAACACCCCTCTCAACCAATTGTTATAAACATGTCTTGTCGTTTGCAGCAGGGTGACTAATTTGGATCCTTCATTTAGTTAATACCAGTGGCCAATTGCATCTTCTAACATTAATGTGAGAACAGAGATAATTGATTATACACAATAAAAAAGTTGAAAAAAACATACAAATTCCAAATATGTAAATATGCAATTCAACTCCATATACCACAGATTCTTGGATCAATTCCAGCTCAAACATTGAGTTTGTTAAGCAAGCAAAAGTGAGGCATAGAACCGAATGATAGACTTTAAGAGTTGGATTTACGCTAACCATCTACATAAAACTATAGAACAATATAGTTAAATGAATTGTGATTTAAGGACATTTTTTAACAATTCGACAAGGAGAAAAAAAAAGTCCTAAATGTTCAAATAAAATTTTGGAATTGCAATAGGCTTTAAAAAAATTTGTAGTGTCAAGGGCATATAGATCATTTTAAACAAATTGTTATCTTTATTTCCAGCCATTGCTACACATAGTGCAGGCCACTCTGCATTATCTTGAAGAAGAGTTGGTCGTACAAATTTTTCTGTTGTCATGACCTAACATATCATATAGATACAAGTATGAATATTAATACACAAAACAACAGCTACAACATGTTCCATTGAGCTTTGGGTCAATGCCAAATAAGAGATCAGGAGCAAGTTGGCCAACAAAGTAACCAAGTTCACAAACATATAAACACTCCCACCCAATGGTAGGATTACCCAAGAAGGAAGTAAAATCAAAGAGGCAGATGTTTGAGAAAAGGCAATGGCTAAACCACAAATCAAATTGCAACATCATAAGAACTTTGGATTTTGAATCCGATTTTTAAGACAAGATGGGAAAACAATACAAAATAAGACAAGGATTGAAATAGCGATACCTAGTAATGGAAGATAATGTGATGAGATTTTTACAGTAAAATTACATTTTCAGAATGATCTTGCTGGTTTATTGCATTCTTTTGCTATGAAAGAAAAAAAAAATGCCAAAAAAGTTCCAGCAACATTCACACAGATCTAACTACACAACCTCTAAAAACTCAAAAAGATGAATTGAACGTGAGGAGCAATGTCCAGATATCTATACAAGCAGCATCATAAAACTTGCAATGTATCTTCTTAACTCTCTCTACCGCACAAGTCTTTAATTTAATTTAAACACTATACAAAACAAAATTCAACTTGCATGAGTAAGTACAATATATTTCAGATGTCCAGATACAGAAAAAATGAAGAGATAGATAAAAGTAATACCTGGAATCCCCAAAATAATGAATATGTATATCTGGTTATGATGCTCCGTTCCGTAGTAAGATTGACAGCTTGAATATAGATTCCATAAGAAAAGCCATCTCCAGTAAAACAAGCACTAGCATTCTGATTTATTTTCCAGTTACTCCAGTTTTCATTGGAAAGAAAATCACTAAAATCATCTCCATACCCACAGTCTATGAACTTCATGCATGAGTTATTTCTAGTGTCATCGCAGGCGTCTCGAAGACATTGATTAACCCTCTGGGTAAAGAAAGAGGGGGTAAAAGGAAAAATTTGTGAATCATTAAGCAAAAACCTTCATGCAGGTAGTAAACACTAAACAGAATGATTGGCCACTTACAAACAAGGAAAAACAATTGCATACTTCACTAGACAATATCTTTTTCCAGCTTAAACAAAAATGCATGTACAAGGGAAAGTGTAAAGTTCAAGAACCTTCCAGAAACAGCAAGGAGAAGAAAATTGTCAGGGTTAACTACATTTACCCCCTTTAATTAACATCATATTTGCAATGTCCTCCCAATCTACTATCGGGGTTTCAATGTTCCCCTTCTACAACCCAAAATGACAAAATACCCTTCATTTTGGGCCACGGAAGGGGGGCAAAGACATTGCAAAAAAAATAAAATTGGTAGTTAGAGGAGGATAAATGTAGTTTCCCCAAATTGTCTAGAAGAAAGAAAGTTCAACAAGCATCCTTAGAAGATATGACAACTTCCACCCACCTGTAACCCAAAGAGGTACCAGCATGACCCAACAACATGGCCAGCCAACATGAAAGTGAGAAGATTTATAACAAAATTTGTCCACGCTGACTCGAATACAAAGCCAATTGGAGACTGACCAGTAAGTAGAGGTAGAAACCTATACAACCTAGGAATGTACTGAACAAGAACGGCTAGTCGTAAAAGATTTTTAGCATAATTTGCTCCTGTTGATCCCAAAGATGGTGGTAGAACAAACAATATTATGATCTGCAACAACAGCAAAAGAAAAAGAAATAATTATGACAAGAACAGAAAATGGAGTTATGCTTATCATCCAAGAGGAGTATGTACTGTCACATTACTTCGTAGAGAAACAGATTGATCGATCCAGTTAACCATTTTATAAGAGATTTATGCAATTTGAAGATGTATATACATGCATCCTTTGCTTAAAATAGATATCTTAACAAGCAATTATGAGCTATTTCCTTTATAGGACACTAGTAAAGATGCTCACCCACCCACCTACATCGGGTGTGCGCGCACACACATACAATCAAATAGAGACCAGGTTTGATCACTTTCACCCTTTCACCACAAAAAAGAAAAAATTATGTACAGACCTTGAAGTTGGCCAGTTCTATAGACCTTGAAGTTGGCCTCCTGTTCAGTAAAATTTTGTTGGTGAAGTGGCCTTTTCCTCCATGTGCCGTTGGGGATAGTACATCACTTAGATACCAAATTTCTAAATATCTTTTTGTCAATCATGGCTTAACACATTATAATATTGAAGGCACATTTCACTGTACACAGTTGATTAAAACGCCACTTTAAGAGACCTAAATAATATGATACTTGAGGGGTCAATGTCCCACTACACACCCTGGATTAGAGCCATGATGCAATTTGTGGCTTCTAGGGTCTAGAGCAGGGCTTAGGGAGCCTATTGGGGACTGGCATTACAAAGGAGGTTGTAACTTGCTATGAAGAAGGGATGAACTCAATTCAACTTTGAGACAATAGAGTGGCCCCCTTGGGTTAGTGAGAGGGCTTCACTAATGTAGTGAGAGAAATAATGCTTGAATATATATATATAGTTCCATAACAATATCGAGGTATCTTGTGAAAAACCACATTAATGTTGTTTAGCCTGACTCTCTCCTAAATACCGTCTCACTCTTCCCACAAGCTACACTGTAAATCAATTCCATCTAGCTTCTCTCAATGCGACTTATCTTTCAATCCCTTAAAGATCCAAAACACCTTTCACTCCAAAAGTCACCTCCCAAAAGATAAGTTCTTCAAACCTATATCTAGCAATTAGAGTCTAAACAAATATCAACAATATTAAATGAGCAAAATGCACATAATTAACATAAACTTAAAAAAGCATATGCTTTTCGAAGAAAAATTTAAAATAATTTAATTTAATTTAATATGACAAAGTAACAACGAACACATATCCACAACAAATTCGACATTAAGCTTAAAATTTGAATGTTCAATAAGATGTTGACACATTAAGCATATGGATGTGACATATATGTAGATGGTGATGAATACAAAGTTGATAAGGGGAAGAGAAAGACTGAGAGAGCCCTTACTTGAGGAAGCGGTAGTACAACAAATAAGTCGACAAAAAAGAAGCCACGAATATAATTGAGAGCAATTTTTTTTGGATCGTCAACTAACTCTCCAGCACCAAACACTGTCGAATCGGGGGCCACAAAAGCCAACCTAAACTGCCAAAAAAAAAAAAAAAGGAGAAGAAGAAGAAGATAAATTAGTCAATTTTAGAACAAAGGGTCCAACCAAAGCTAAGACCATACCAATGGTAAAACAATTGGAGACATTGGATGTCGCGAGTAAATTTTTTATTAAGATATTGCTTAAAAGTTGAAAAGTGAAACCAGTAAAGTTCTAATATTATAAAGTATTTTTATTTCCTTCTATTTACCTTATTGTTCAATAGGATACAATAAATATAAATAAATATACCAGGATGCATATAATATGTGATATAAGATGACTATGTACAATGGCAAGATCAAAAAACTTTCTAAGGATAACAGAGAAAAGTGTAATACCGCATACTTCTTGCTTGCTTAAAGTGAATATGAATGCAAAAGCATATCATTGTTTTAGGACTAAACTAGAACAAAGAAAACAACAAAAATTATTTCAAAATATTTTCTTTTTTCAACTGGCCTTTTGATCACACAAGTTGCACGTGAGAAATGTGAGTGATAAAATAAAATATATTTTTTAAATGGGCTCAACGTATTTTTTTTTTTTTGATAAGTAATAGCAATTTATTGAAAAGCGCTAAGGGGCGCAACCCTTATACACGGGAAGTATACAAGAGAGCCCCTAAAAGGGTCGAACAGAAAATAAATTTAAAAAATCTATAAAAGTAAAGACACTCAAACTATGATGTGGCGCTATCCAAGAATATAAAGTATTGAGCAACCGCTTCCGTAGCTCCACCATAGGTGTCTCTACATCTTCAAACAGACGAGCATTCCGCTCCCTCCAAATACACCACAGCAAGCATAGAGGGGCTAACCGCCAAGCCTCTTTAGCATGACGACTCCCAATTGCCGCCCCCCAACTAATCAATAACTCCAACACCGTTCGTGGCATAACCCACTCAACCCCAAATAAAATAAGAACGTAGCTCCAAAGTGCCCGGGCGACCTCGCAGTGAAGCAACAAGTGATCAATAGACTCCCCACTCTTCTTGCATAGACAACACCACTCCATTACTATTACATTCCTCTTACGCAAGTTATCATGCGTCAATATTTTGCCCAAAGCTGCTGACCATACGAAGAAAGGCACCCTAATTGGAGCCTTAACACGCCAAATATTCTTCCAAGGAAAAAATGGAAGAGATGGGCCATCTTTCATAAAGAGCTCTTCATAGAAGGATCTCACCTCAAATAAACCTTTTTTAGAGGGATTCCACACTAATCTGTCACCCTCTCCCTGACAAATCGAAGTAGAATATAATCGGTCGAAGAAAGAAAGGACCATATCTATCTCTCAATCCTGGATTTGTCTTGTGAAAAGAACATTCCACTGAATTACACCATTATGGACCACCAAATTATCCGCCACCAACGCGTCTTTGTTCCTTACTATACAAAAAAGAGCTGGAAAGCATTGCTTCAAGGAACTATCCCCACACCACCAATCTTGCCAAAAACTAATATTAGATCCACTCCCCACTTCAAAACGAACAAAATTGCGGAATTTCTCCTACCCCCTCCTTATATGTTTCCATACACCCACTCCAAAAGAACCCGAAACCTCTTTCGAGCACCACCCGCCCTTTAGACTCTGAAATTTGGCATCAATCACCAAACGCCATAAAGCCTCTCTCTCCCTACCATATCTCCATAACCATTTACCCAAGAGCGCTCGATTGAACTGGATGAGATTGTGAACTCCCAACCCACCTGCATACAAAGGTGTACAAATCTTGTTCCAATTCACTAGATGGAATTTTTTCTCATCACCAATGCCTCCCCAAAGAAAATCCTTTTGAATTTTATTAAGACGATTAGCCACCCTCACTGGAATAGGAAACAAAGATAAGTAATAAGTGGGAATGTTGGAGAGCGTACTGTTGATAAGAGTCAACCGGGCACCCTTCGACAAGTACATCCGCTTCCAACCCGCCAACCTCCTTTCCATTTTTTCAATAACACCATTCCAAATAGAGTTGGACTTGTTTTTTTTTTTGATAAGTAATTTAAAATTCAATAAAAAAGCGCAGAGGGGCGCAACCCTAATACACGGGAAGTATACAAGAGAGCCCCTAAACAGGAGGAACAACTAATAAATTAAGAAAGTCTACAAAAGTAGAAACACCTAGGTGGCAAAGATGGGGAGCTATCCATAGATATAGCGTGTTAAGAAGACGCTTCCTTAAAACTACCATTACATTCTCGACATCTTCAAAAAGCCTCGCATTGTAAGAAGCACCCAACGGCAAACCCAAGTAAGTCATAGGCAAAGAGGCAACCCTACATCCAAGAAGATTAGCCAACCTTTCGACATCCTCTACTCCACCAATTGGGACAATTTCTGATTTTCCTAAATTAATTCTCAAACCAGAAACTGCCTCAAAACCTAAGAAGATACATCTCAGATGTCGAATTTGTTCTTCTTGGGCACCACAAAAAATCAAAGTATCATCAGCGAACAGCAGGTGGTTCGCAACTAGGGCCTCTGACTCTTTGGAACCCACTGAGAACCCTGTCAAATTACCCTGGTCCAATGCGGCAGTCAACAACCGACTCAACGCCTCCATAACCACCACAAACAACAACGGAGAAAGAGGATCTCCTTGTCGCAATCCACGAGAGCTATTAAAGAAACCCGAAGGGGTTCCATTTACAAGAATAGAGAATCTCACCGTGGAAATACAAAAACGTATCCAATCCCTCCATTTTTCCCCAAAACCACATCTTTGTAGCAAATAGAGCAAGAAATCCCAGTTCACATGATCATACGCCTTCTCCAAATCTAGCTTACACAGGAGTCCAGGTTCCCCCGATCGAATATGACTATCCACACATTCATTTGCAATAAGCACAGAGTCTAATATTTGTCGACCTCCAATAAACGCATTCTGAGTGTTGGAGATAATCTTGCCCACAACGGACTTAAATCTGTTGGCAAGAACCTTTGAAATAATCTTGTAAATCCCCCCTACCAAACTAATAGGGCGAAAGTCTCTGACATCCATGGCACCAGTCTTCTTAGGAATCAAAGAGACAAAGGTAGCATTCAAACTCTTTTCAAACTTTCCTCGAGCATAAAATTCTGCAAAAACATCCATAATGTCAGTTTTTAAAAAATCCCAACACTTCTAAAAGAAAGCCGCAGTGAATCCGTCAGGACCCGGCGCCTTGTCTCCATTCAAATCCTTGATTACATCCCACACCTCCTTCTCCTCAAAAGCTCTTTCTAGCCTGATGCTCTCCTCCGCATCAATGGATAAAAAAGATAGGCCCTCCACCCTAGGCCGCCACGAGCAATTCTCCAAGTACAAATTACTGTAGAAATGAACTAAGTGCTCCTTAATCTCCACAGGATTTCTGGAAATTATACCGTTAATAATCATAGAGTCCACTTGGTTGAATTTACGGTGTGAGTTGGCCACCCTGTGAAAGAATTTTGTGTTCTTATCCCCCTCCTTTAACCACAAAGCTCTAGACTTTTGCCTCCAGCTTGTTTCCTCAAAAAGAATGGTCTTCTCCATCTCTCTCGCCATATCTACCCTTCGAACTTTTTCATCCTCCTCTAGGCAACGGTGTTCTTCGATTAACTCCAGCTCTCGAATACCCTCCAATAATTCTTTCTTCTTCTTCCCTATATCACCAAACACTTCTTCGTTCCATTTCTTCAAATCAGCCTTCAAGGCCTTCAGTTTATTGGCCAAAACGAAGCTAGGCAGACCAGAAAACTCATAAGACATCCACCACTTCTTCACCTGCTCAACAAAACCCTCGTATTTCAGCCACATGTTTTCAAACTTAAAATACCTGTTTCCTCCTCTATTAGTCCCACAATCCAATAACAAAGGAAAATGATCGGAGAAAAGTCTTGTCAACCTCCTCTGAGATACTTCAGGAAAACGATCCTCCCACTCCGGAGAAATTAAGAACCTATCTATTCTCGACCAAATTTGATCTTCCTGACCATTAGACCAAGTAAACTGGCCATCTTCAAGGGGAAGGTCCACCAAATTATGCATGAAAATGAAGTCAGAAAACTCTTCCATAGCTGTAGAAAAGCCAGCACCACTAGATCTCTCACCAGGAAAACGAACCACATTAAAGTCTCCCCCAATACACCAAGGAATCTCCCACCAACTCATCAATCCCGCTAATTCAGCCCACAAATCCCTCCTCTCCCTGTCATCATTCAGACCATAAACCCCCCCAAATGCCCAAACAACATTATCTCCAATGTTACGCAAAGAACAGGCAACAGTGTATCTACCAATACACGAATTTAAAAGGGCCCCACTCTCCCAACCGGTGCCCCCCTTAGTTTCTATGATGGTAGAGAGTCGGTTTGATTTTGAATTTACACAAATAAGCAGGTCCATTCAGTTATCGAGTTTTAATATATATATATCTCGCATGTGGCAAACAATTAGTAGCATGAACCCACACAAACTAAATGCTGTCCCAGTTCAAAATTTCCCCAACTTTACTTCCACCAATTCAATTTGTCCCTCTCTCATCTCACCTTCAGATTCGTCAACATCCACCATCCTCATTGCCAATGCTGCACCACTTAAGATGACCAGTCCCCTGGAACGTTGATCACCCTCCATGCTTTGCCTACTTCAAGCACTTCCTCTCCATTTATGCCGACCTCATTGACCTCCAACTTGTTCACGTCCAAAAGTTCATCAACTATAGCTTCAACACTCTCATTTTGTCCAATTTGTGTTTGTTATTGGCTTTATAAATTGACTAAGGATTTGTATGCGAGGAGGTGAAATTTGATTGAGCTATTGGTCATTTTGTCCCCAATGCTAGTGATTCTGGACCATGTGCATTTCCAGTACAATCGGATTCTCTTGGGTTCCTTACTGATTTCAATCCTTATTTAGAGGAAGGGACTTGATGGGCAGTTTTGTTACCACCGACTGTTTCTTACTATGCCAAGTAACTAGATTTTCTTCCACAAAAGTGCAATATCCTGAAGTGGATCTTTGATCTATGACTAACCCAACCCAATCTGCATCTCTATAAGATAGTATTCTCAAGTGATCATGTTGGGCAAACAACCAACCTTTACCCGGTGAAGATTTCAAATACCGAAGCATTCTTTAAACTGCTTTCATATGTGCCTTGAAGGCACTGTACACGTGTGTCTGTGCGCGCGCACAAGTGCGCATGCATATGTATGTCTATATACTCAATCGTCTATGCATATAATGAAGCAGGAGTAGGGGTGTTAGATGAGCCTAGCTGCTCGTAAACTCAATTCGGTCTCAGTTCAAAAAATAAATGAGCCGTATGTGAATACAATAATCTGCTCGTATATTAAATGAGACATACTCATATAAACTCAGCTCGGCTCAGACAAAGCTCATGAGCTCAGCTCGTATAAGTTCGACTCGACTCGTTCGGCTCGAATTGTTAGCTCGCTCGTATATATATATATATTTATTTATTTATTTATTTTTATTTTTTTGATAAATAATTGCAATTTATAAAAATAAGCGCAGAGGGGCGCAACCCTTATACACGGGAAGTATACAAGAGAACTCCTAAAAGGGACGAACATAGAATAATTTTAAAAAGTCTACATAAGTAAAAACATTCAAACTATGATGGGACGCTGTCCAATATAACGTATTGAGCAACCGCTTCCGTAACTCCACCATAGATGTCTCTACATCTTCAAAAAGCCATGCATTCCGCTCCCCCAAATACACCACAATAAGCACAAAGGAGCTACCCGCCAAGCTTCTTTAGCACGACCACACCCTATCGCCGGCCCCCAACTATTCAACAACTTCAACACCGATCGAAGCATAACCCACTCTACCCCAAATAAAATAAGAATGTAGATCCAAAGATCTCGGACGATTTCGCAGTGAAGCAACAAATGATCAATAGACTCCCCACTCTTCTTACACAAACACCACTCAATCACTATAACATTTCTCTTACGCAAGTTATCATGCGTCAATATTTTGCCCAAAGCAGCTGACCAAACGAAGAAAGCCACCCTTGATGGAGCCTTAACACGCCATATATTCTTCCAGGGAAAAGAAGGAAAAGATGGGCCATCTTTCCTATAAGCTCTTCATAGAAGGATCTCACCTCAAATAAACCTTTTTTAAAGGGATTCCACACTAACCTGTGGCCCTCTCCATGTTGAGCCAAAACGGAGTATAGTCGATCGAAGAAAGAAATGACCATATCCAACTCTCAATCCTGGATTTGTCGCGTAAAAAGAACATTCCATTGAATTACACCATTATGAACGGCCAAATTATCCGCCACCAACGCATCTTTGTTCCTCACTATACTAAAAAAAGCTGGAAAGCATTGCTTCAAGGATCTATCCCCACACCACCAATCATGCCAAAAACTAATATGTGATCCATTCCCCACTTCAAAACGAACAAAATTGCGAAACTTCTCCCACCCCCTCCTAATATGTTTCCATACACCCACTCCAAAAGAACCCGACACCTCTTTCGAGCACCACCCACCCTTTAGACTCTCAAATTTGGCATCAATCATCAATCATCAATCACCATAAAACCTCTCTCAAGCTCGATTGGAGGCTCAGCTTGTTAAGCTAGCCGATTTCAAGCCAGGCTCGAACTTGGCTAGGCTCTTAACAAGCCGAATTCGAACCCTTCAAAACTTGACTCGAGCTCGAGCCGAGTTTGAGCCCCTATTCTATGTATTCGAGCCAAATTCAGCAACCCCCAGCTCGGCTCAGCTCGAATACAACTATAAGCAGGAGAAAACACAGAAGAACTTTGGACTAAACACAATGGGTGTGTTTGGTAACCGATTGGGTAACCTCAATTTTGATGCAAGTTTTTTCTAAAAAACATAACTTCAAAACATTCTTACTTTTTATATCACATCAATCTTTTTTTTTTAGTATTCAAACAAAAAATCCACTACAAAACAAACTTTTTTTCACTTTTTCATACAAAAAATTCAAAACTTCTATCTACTTTATTTTTGATAAGTAAGAATTGAATAAAAAGCGTCGAGGGGCACAACCCTAGTACACAGAAAGTATACAAAAGTACCCCTAATCAGAGGAAAGAAACGAACAAGAAAGTAAAAAATCAGCGAACGACATACTACCCGAGCTACGCGCCGACACCCAAAGATATAACATTTTTTTATAAGTAAGAAGAGTTTTATTAGAAAAAGCGTAAGGCGCCCCTAAGTACACAGGGAGTATACATAGGAACAACCAAAGTCAACCCACCAAAAGCACCCAACAAAACCCTAAAGCCCAAAAGGATCACCCGAGAACAGCCCACAAAAGAACCCAACAAAACCCACAAGGAGGTAAGCCCTAAAACCCGAAAACATCTAAACCCACAAGAGCACAAAACCCTACTACATGAGAGCCTTGCCTTTCCCGCGCCTAGAGGGAGCGCTTGCAACGCCGTAATTAATGGAACTTTTCAAATTCAAAAGCTCCATCTTTCCTTTGGTCTTTTGGCGTGCTATCATCTTGTCCCGATGAAAATCATCTTCCATGGCATCAGGGATTGCCAAAGACTCCTCGCCCTTAACCCCATCCAACGACCAGTCTAAGGGCAACCCATCCCAAAAATCACCATCCTTCTCCCAAACAACTAACTCCTCATTAAGATCATACCCGACAGGCCAATCCTAAGATTGAAAAAAACCATTGCCCTCTACAGATGAAGGAATGATGCGACCTCCCGGTGGGGAGTGAAGCCCTATCATCCCAACATCCTTGGCCTCATGAGACGCGGTAGGGGTTATCGCAGCAGGACGAGGGTTGAGGAACCCCTTTCGAAGGAAACCCTTCTTCGCAGAACCCACAGAATTCTTCAACGGAGGCACTGCAGCCACTTCCTTTTTAGCAGAACAGATAGGCGTCTTTGAAGCAGCCAAGGAATCTGCTAACAGCCCCTCATTCCACTTCACTGAGTGACCTTCCCTGAGATCCCTAGCCTTCCGGTAATAGCTCTAGAAAGGTTTAGTAGATTGTAACGCGGGGAGAGAAGAACGAATCTTCTCACCCAATTCAGCCGCCCCAAAGATATAACATATTAAGCACATTTCTACAAAGAGCCCCAACTTGTACCTCCATATCTTCAAAAAGCCTAGAATTTCTCTCACGCCACAAACCCCACAAAACACACAAAGGAACCTGCTTCCAAATACAGTTAACAAGACCACGACTAAGCAAAGTACCCCAACCACTCAATAAATCCAGGATACTACTAGGCATAACCCACTCAACCCCGAACAAGCTATAAAAAAAACTCCAAACAACCCGTGCCATGTCACAATGAAGTAGAAGGTGATCAACGAATTCCCCATGCTTCTTACACATACAACACCACTCTACCACCACAATACGACGCCTACGTAAATTGTCATGTGTTAAAATCTTCCCTAAACCCGCTGTCCAAACAAAGATTGCCACCCGCTTCAGAGCTTTAACACGCCAAATACCTTTCCAAGGAAAAGAAGCTGCCCCGTGACAAACTAATGCTTTATAGAAAGTCTTCACTTCAAAATTCCTCCTCTTAGAAAGATTTCACACCACCCTATCAACCTCCCCATGCCGAAGCCGAATAGAGTATAGCTGTTCATAAAAGGACATCACCATCTCCACCTCCCAATCCTGAGCATAGCTCGTAAAGAGAACATTCCAATAAGCCACGCCTCCTACCACAGACAAATTATCCACCACCCAAGCATCAGGAGAACGAGCAATAGTGTACAAAGCTGGATAACAGAGCTTGAGAGGCTTATCCCCACACCATAAATCATGCCAAAAGCGAATATGAGACCCATCACCTACCTCGAAACGCAAGTGCTTTATATCACATCAATCACTTATATGTACTTCAAAAAATTCTTCATCAAACTCGAGGTGGCTGAATCGGTTGCCAAACGAAACCAATAGGTTTCCAAGACCTGAGTTTGTCGTGATTTTCTAAAGCTTGGACCCAACAATCAAACAGTTTCAAATTTGACAATGATTATAATTAGCACTTGAAAAAGGATTTATTTAATGATATTGAAAAGAGTTTTAGTATTCATAAGGATTTAATCTAGTGTGCCTTAGCCTAGTAGGACTTGTGATCGATGGAGTCTTAGTTGGATTCGGAAACTTAGGTCTAGCTGTCTATGTTCATCACCCAACTGCCTATGTAAACTTACTTTTGCTTAGAGATCTGGAGGATTTGAAAGGGCTGGTCTGTCTCATGGAAGGCAATATATTTTTTTCTGTATATTTTATATACTTCTTTTTGCCACTGTATCTTCCAAAGGTCTTATCAGCTTATTTAGAGGTGGGAAATTCCAACTATAACAACTGCTTCAGAGTTGAGACAAGACCTGCGAAGGAGCAAGTGTAGTTCACGGAGCAGGAGTCGAGGTTCCAATAGTAGATAAATAAGAATGATGCTGCCCCAGATGCCAGTGGAGTCACATATCAACCAGTAAAGTTAGTGTGGTGCCACAAGCCATTGCTCTTGCTTTCCAGGTCTTGGAAACGTGGCCACCCCTACAGTTTCAGCTATATGCTTTACTTATGTTGTGATCTGCCATGTGGCAAACAAATCTAATATGGATTCTCTTGCTACTGTTTCAGTCTCATGACTTGAGATATATCAAACAAATCTAAAAGAACAAATTTAAGCAGGCTTTTTATGTTGCAATGTTTAGGTATTTTCTAAATGCAAAGACGTTGGTAGATAAATAAAACAAAGGCAGACTAAAACTCTGAAACCAATAATGCCTGCAGCAGTAGGTATTCAAAGATAGTTTGACGGAGTATTTACTATATTATTGAGAACACAATAACAACAATATGAAATTTTTAAATGAGCTTCAGCATATGGTCCATATTAGCAGGTTAATTAAACAAACTACCTGATTAATATTAAAATAAATAAAAACAAAATCAGCTTCTGCAAATGGAGAAGGAGCAATTACCTGAAGAAGCATATAGAAGAAGTATATGAGATCAGTTAAACTTCTGAAAACCACAATTGTTTTGGTCATGGCCGAGTCAATAACTATACACTTATTATCCTGCATTCAAGGAGTGGGGAAAAGCAGGTAATTTTGTGCAATAGTAAACCACAAGAAAATTATATATTTCAAATCTAAAACATGGTTATAAGAAGTTAGGAACATGGTCACAGGAGATAGAGACTATGAACAACAAATATTTTCAGCCAAAAATTGCATGTTTTAAATAAAGGAAATAGATGTGATTTATAGATTTATAGTAGAAAGACCATTTGCTATCCAGTCCTAATTTTATTTTCCTCCTCCCCTCTTCCTCCATTTTTCTCTATGCTTCTTGTACCACAAAGAAGGCAAAGAAAAACAACTCAGATTCTTGTAAAAGTTTGCAACCAAGCAGAAAATACAATGACAATTACCTATCAAGAGCTATCGCACAGCCTAAACATTAAATAACATTCCAGATTATACCACAAAAAAGTGGTATATATAGAGAAGAGGATCCAATCATGATGATCACTAACCATTCCTCGGGCTTTATTGCTTGCTTTGATATGATTTTCATACAAAGTGATAGAAGTTCAAAGAACTTGTCAGTATACCCATGTTCCATGCATTCTACTATGTTTAGAATTATAAAATAACGAGTTTCTTGAGCTTCCAAAAGTCTCACTGAACAACAAATAAAAAAGTTTAAAGTATCAATAGCTGAAGAAATCGCCAACAGGTGAACTGAAAGGATTGACCCTGGACCACTGAATTTTCATGACGTTGGCAGGAGGGCAGTAATAAAGATCTATCTAGATTTGTAGTAGCAGGCTCTTGATGTCATCAGCCATCAGATGATGGAGTGTTTCACACAGGTCATGGGAAACTGCTTAACTTATTAGCCAGATTACTGCTCTTTCTAGAGTTCTGAAACATACATTCTTGTCGTATCATCTGATTTTTCAAAGGCAAATTTATTCAAAAAGATGGAGCCTCAACGCCCGACTTCTCCAGATTTTCATTCTACTTTATTGCTTCCGAAGTCAATCACCCTCTTATCTTTTTAGATCCTCATCTATTGCATAGTTAATATTTTTCTGTTTTAGAAAAATCTTCTTTTCCATCTTCTACATTCTCTTCTTAAACTAAGATTGTCAAGAAAAGACTTCAAGCAACAAAAACGAAATTCAAGACATTCTCTTTAGTCTACAACCTCAACCCTGGTGAGAGGGGTACGTGGGTGTAGCCTATGGAAGTGCATTAGGAATGGATGGCAAATGTTTTCTGCACTAGCTGTGGTTTGTGGAGCCCTAGAAAATGTGTTCCCACATTTGTTTACAATAGCTGAGGATAAGAATGCATAAATGCTTCATACCTGTGATGAATGCCAAATATTTTATATTTAAACCCCTTAATTTACACTAGTTAATTCTTTAACTGTGTCTTAATCTAATGTTTTATGTTAGATTTGTGTTTTGTAGGTTACTAAAGGAAAACAGCAGCTTTAAGGTGAAAAATGCAAAGTTTGAAAGAAAGCACACTTTGAAAAGACCTAGATGATGTGGTTATGTTTAACCGAATCAATGAAAAAATTAAATCGGAATTTCTCTAATTGGAGTCAAAATCGGATTGAATTAAATTTCAGATTTTGCACACTTCTTAGTATTTTGCTCATAACTTTCAGCTCAAATAACAGATTAAGTTGAAACCAGCGGCTAACTCAAAATACTAAAAATCATTGCGAAATAGGATTTTCATTCGGATGTTTGCTATGCCAAAAATGTCTCGCAATATAAGAACGCAAATCTGGACGAATCTATTCCGATTTATACTAGGATTGCTTCCTAATTTGACTAGGAGCTTGAAGTACGATTTTTATGGGATCTCTAAGGCTTCTAGGGTTTGTTCGCTCCTTATAAATAGACTGCTAAGCCTCAAGAAAAAGAGGGTGGGAGACCAGAAACGAAATTCCATATATTTTCTCCCTTTTAGTTTAGTTTTTCATTAAGTTTAGGTTTTATTTTTCATAATCACGTGTAACTAAATTCCTATGTACCAAGATGAAAGATAGAAAGGAAAATATCTTATTATTTCCCAATACTTCAATGATACATCTACACTTGTTTATATAGAGAAGCAACACACTAATATGGAATTACAATAAATGAGAACGTGTATGGAAAGGAAATCAAAACATTTCAGCTGCAAATCTTCAACAGTTTTCTTCATACACCGCACTACATTATGCAAATAATAAAAGTGTTTAATTCATATCAACCAAAAATGAGAAATGAGGAAAAACTAGAAATGACAAAAAAAAAAAAAAAAAAAAAAGAAGAAGAAGAAGAAGGAGGAAGAATGAAGAAGTTTAAGCTACAAGAGGCAAGGGAAAGATCAACTAAGATCTTATACCATGTTAAGAGAAAAGAAAATGGAAGAGAACTTGAATAAAGAACGGTTGTATCTCCCACACTTTGCGCCCTCAATCCATTCCACATATATAGGAGAATTAGTTACAATGATTGGGGAGAATATTATGAGAATGACAACTAGTAGGGATAGATTTCCTTTTAGAAGAGTACAACATATTGAAGCCTAGCATTCTAAGAGCACTCCCAGCAGCTTTCCTAAACCCCTTTCCCTTCACTAAATTTAATAATAACCCCCAAAAACCCATCTCCAGCAAATTCCCTAAGTATTCCCTAAGTGTTCCCTAAACTAACCTTGTAGCTACCCCATCCATTATTTTATTCAACATAAAACTTCTCCCTCACCTTTCCCTCATTCCCAGAAGAACCCACTCCAACACTTCCATAACTCTACTTGAAACTGTGCTTCGGAAGCGATTTGAGCTCTGGCAAACCCAGTTTCTGATACTGGGTCGAGGCCAAGACTCTAGCATTATTCGAATTCTCTGCTTCCCCGTCGGCAATTCCATGGGAATTAGCTAAAAGACCCAGGTAGAGAAACTCGGAGCTGGGGTTGGACAGGCTGGAGCTAAGAGGAGGCTTGAAGGTCCCATCAGAGTACAAGCGGAGCATATCAAAGCGAGAGGCCTTGTAGTCGGCAATGGAGGTGGTGGAGAGGAGGTGGGAGATGTTGGCTAGGAAGGTGGCGAGGGCAGTTGTGGAGGGAGGGGATGGAGGAGAGAGGTAGGATGGAAAGAATGGTTTTGGTGGGGTGGAGGAGGAGGAGGAGGAAGAAGAAGAAGATGGGAGCTTTGGTTGTTGTTGTGGTTGCTGGGAGGGAGGGGGAGGAGGAGCTATAGTGTTGACAATGGAACTAGGTTGTAGAAAAGAAATGACTATAAAAAGAATAAATTAAAAGTAAAAAATCATATTTTAATGGTAGAGGAAAAGATAAGAGAAGCTATTGTGGAGTGTATTTAAATCGGAAAGTAAAAAGTAAGAATTTTAACATATATAAATCTTAAGAGGTGCTCTGTCATGCTGACAAAGTTATATTCTTGGGTTATATTGTTTTGGTGGAAGGTTCGAAACCACATTCCGAGAAAGCGATGGCTATTATGTAATGGCTTGTGCGAAATCAAAAGGGGATGTATGCAGCTTTCATGCTAGCGTAGGCTATATTCTCATGGTATATGTGGACGATATCATGATTACCAGAGATGATTCAAGAGGCAATGCTCGATTGAAACAATTTTTGCAGCAAAGGTTTCATACAAAGGATTTCGGAAAACTTCGATATTTTCTGGGCATTGAAGTTGCTAGATCTCAAACAGGTATCAATTCATCTCAGAGAAAGTATGTACTTGATTAGTTAGAAGAGACAGGTTCAAATGGATCCTAATTAGAAAGTATGTACTTGATTTGGTGCTCGTCATGTTGAGGTTCAAATGGATCCTAATTAGAAACTATCGAAGAATGAAGGAGAATTGTTTGAAGATCCTAGCAGGTATTGTGGTTTAGTTGGTAAGTTAAATTATCTTAATATTACCATGCCAGATATTTCATTTGCAATTAGTGTTATTAATCAGTTGTTGGAGACTCCTAGGGTTTCATATTGAGAAGAAGTCACCCTTATCATTCGATATTTGAAGAGAACTCCTAGACTTAGGATACTTTATAGACCAAATGAACATCTCAAAAGATAGAAGGTTTTACTGATGCAGGTTAAGCAGGTTCTCCCTTAGATGGACAATCTACTACAAGATATTGTAACCATGTCAATTGACTAATGGTATGAGCCATCACCTTGTCCTCTGCTTTGGCACTGGATCATTCGAGACAAGATACTCAATTGAGATATATCTAGATCATTCGTGAAGTCAGCAGACTAGTTTTTTTTTTCTATTTATAAGTAAGAAAAAAAAATTGATAAGTCAGCAAACCAGTTAGCTGACATGTTTACAAAATCTGTGTTGTAATCGGTTAGAGTTTATTTATTCCAAGCAGGGTTTATATGTATATATGCTCCAATTTGAGGGGGAGTGTTAGAAGAGATTGTTGGAATTTTGTTATATGGGCATTTTGGACAGTTTGGTGTACATGGGTATTTAGTCAATCTGGATTATTTGTCAACATATATAATAATATGTGTGAAGTAGGCTATGTATCATTGAAACAAACCTCCTCTTTCTATTCATATTTACTCATGCAAACCGATTAACAAATAGCATCTAGCATCCATATGTTGGACTTAATAAGATTTGAGAATAATCCCAAAACACAAAAAACAAAAATTGTGAGGTGGCAACTTGGTATGCAGACGGATCACTACATCTAATGTTAGCTCTCAATCAAGTAGGGTTTATGACTTTGTTAGAGACTCTTGTATCACGGCTCCAGGATTTCTTGGATTGGCATCCAAATCGGATAGCTTCTGCTTATCCCTTACTTAGTCTCCCTTAGAGCATCTCCAATAGAATAGGCAAATGGTTCATAATAGTCAAATTTGACTATTATGAGCCATTTTTCGCCTCCAGCAAAATAGGTAAAATAATTTTTTTCCTTCTAGTGTGAATAGTAAATAGGTTCTTCTACCTATTCACTATTCACATTACAAAGAGTTTTTTTATTATTTTCTCTCTCCTTTTCCTTCTTTCTCTTTCTTTCTCTCTCTCCCTATTTCTTTCACACTTTTTCCCATACAAAATAATATTTAAATGCAAGTAGAGAGTAGAATAGAGAATCTGTTGGAGAAAATATAGAAAAAAAAGTAGCTAAAATAGAGAGTTGTACTTTTTTAATAGCTACTTTGACTGTTATCGCTAGAGATGCTCTTATAAATCTCATTATACCCATGTTAAAATTTTGAGACACCATATGAGTAGAGCCTTATCAAGTGCACAACCCATCAACATTAATAACTTCAAAATGAATCTAACTTTATACATAAAAAGATTATCTTTTAAAAAATAAATAAAGGATGAGAAGCATACCTTTAGTGTAGACAACAAGAAGAAAAACAATGGGTCCACAAAAATTGCCACCAAGCAAGAAATGACAAAAAATTTGTTCCATTGTTGCACAACTTTAGCATGAGGATTCATGACACCAGGAATATATTGTTGGAGAAAAGAATAAAATCTCCTAGCCCAGCCTTTAGCATCCCCATAGAGAGCACTATGGAACTATAAACATTCAAAATAAGGAAAACTGCATAAGATCATTTTAGTATTTGTATGCATACTAAAAACAAAAAGTTTTTGTATACAATTATTCTAGATGACAAAAGTTATTAATAGTAAAACATGACAAGTCAAAAGGAAAAATGGTACAGTAAAATGCATTACAACCTCAAGAAATTTTTTCCTAGAAAGATAGATAAACAAAGTGTTTGGATAACAACTACAACCGACATGAATTGACATCTAAAACCACCTCCAACAGCAACACCACTGGACAGTAAAGTATAACCACCAACTCCACAGAAATCTGCACAACCCCTATTGATGATAACTGTCAACCCCACCCCCATTGAAATCTGCACCACCTTCATTAAAAAGCACTATAAGCATCACCTCCTTCTGCTCTTGTATCCACCACCAACACTTCCTCCAGTAAAAATCACCATCAAGCTCTACCAATCCCAATCCACTACCACTTCAATGGCACAGATGTGATTGCTAGACCCATCACCCTGATCACAGCAATTATGTCCATTGCCGCCAAAACTGTTACTAAAACTTCTATCCACTTGGGTGCAAATAATTCCTTGGGGCTAGCCTATCAGCGAAGCCAGAGTATTACCCGATCCGTGTAGAGAGGGAACTTTGCACGGGTTCGAGGTTTACCCAATAGGAGTGGATACACGAAGTGACTCTATCTTGGAATGATTCCTCGTCATAAAAAATAAAAAAATAAAAAAATAAAAAAATAAATAAAAACCCACACACTCGCACTTCAAATACCAGCCCCACACAATTTTCTGCCTTTTTATAGACAACACAGCAATCTACCAACTATTTATTTTGATTTCAACCCAAAGCAAAGAACAAAATGAAAAAATATCTTATATAATCCATTCTTATTTCTCGGAAAACTGAAATAGTTACAAAGAGAATATTACCATACAAGACTAGATTTAGGACTGCAGCGCTTAAATTACAAACCATTTGTAACCTGTTTATGGCCACTACCACAATTAATTTTCATCCCCTTTGAAGACGAAAGCATGTGTTTTATTCTCTTTTGTGTTTCTTTTACTATTCTTTTCCTGGGGTTGGGGAATGGAGGAATGGTTCATGCTTGACAAAGAGAAATTCAAGCTTAATGAAAAAAGTACCCATACACCGAAAAGGAAAGTGCAATACACTTGGTTACAAAAGTTAATGAAAATGCTTTCGGTAGCCCCAAGAGAGGAGTTCAAGTGGCAAGCAAAGCCTCAACAAGTACCTCACACAATGCAAGTCAAGAACTCCACTTGCATAATAATCCCTAGGGCCACCCCCAGAATCTGAGGTGATCCAGTAATTGCCGAGTGCGTGTGCTATGAGGCGATTGATTTTTCAACATGCACGAATATGGTATCAAAACCGAGGTCTTAAGTTCCAACCTTAACTCAACAATTTATCCTCCATTTCAATTATAATGGACCACGTGTTGTCTGGTCCTACACGTGAGCGGGAGTGTTAAAACATTAATTAAAATTCCGATAAACTTGAGCTTTTGGGATAATTGGTGTTTTTTTTTTTTTTTAATGAAGAAGCAACTTTTACGAAAACAAACGAACACACTACAACCAGACACTCCAGTTAAAAACTGGACCTCAGCTGCTTAACAACAGCAGCTTCAACAAAGACACCTACCACTTCAAACATCCAACACCCTTTACAAAATTACAACCTGATATCAAACTACTGCATTACAAACAACAAACTTACACAGACAATTGCAAACTTCTACATACAACCAAACTCTGCAATTTTCTATTTTCAGAGAACCTCGTCTTGAATCCCCCATTTATAGCACAACTTCTTGAATCTTCCTGCTCCCATCACAAACTCCTAATTTCCCAATCAATCCCCTTAAGAATTTGCTCCTCTGTTTTCACCATATTGACATGCTTTATAATTTATATCATTCCTTTGCCTGCATATATGATATACTACTGCCGCCAATGCTAATTTGTACAATGTGATCTTCAAACTTTTTACTTTGAGCTTTGTTACCCCCCACTCCACAACTTCTTCACAAGTGTTTAAGGATTCACAACTGAACATTTCTTCAAAACTTCCCCCTAAATTTTTTTACTGAATCCACACTGATACACATGGTCCCTGCCCTCTGTACATCCTCGACAGAAAGGACATAAAATGTCTCCTTTATATCCCCAACTCGGTAACCTCTCCCCCATCATTAAGCTATTCTTAATTGCAAGTCACAATATAAAGGCATGTCTTGGAATTGCAAGAGGAAACCATACCAACCTCCACCAATTCACTTCAGCATGCTTTGTATGAATAGCATTCCATGTTTCAGCACTAGTATATACTCCTTTCTTTGAGATTACCCAGTTTGGTTTGTCAGCAGGACCTATTTTCATCAAAGCTAACTTACTTTGAATACTGTGTAAAACACAGTATAACATATATAATTGGTGATTAACATATATAACAACATAATTTTGACCAGGGTATTTGTTAATGTGTTGAAGATGATTTAATTGAAGGTTTATCTCTTCTGGGCCCTCAAGTTCTTTATTTTGTAACCATAATATCTCGATTAAATGAATGCCGTTTCTATGCCTAGGTGAATGCATGTTGAAAATCATTTATGAAAATCTTTTAGGTTTACCATCTAGGAGCTGAATGTCAGATGTATAGATAGGATTTGACATCTCAATCTGAAACTGCCAGATGCTAGGAATTGTATAACTAAGAAAATTAGGTGTGAACATCATTCCACAGAGCCACATACAGAGCATGCATGACCACGAATGGCAAATATGGCTTACACAAACAGTTGAAACAAATTTAAAAGAAAATAATTAATGAATTACAAGAAAGATTCTTGCTATTTATACCAAGCTTCTAGAGGGAGGAAATCTATTATGTGACAGAAGCAGCATCAAACTTAAAATCTATGCAACAAGGTAGATATCAAGAGTGAATTTTTTAGCTATGATGCAAGCATGTGGTAACAAACTGGACAAAAAAAGCATATAATACAAGGCCACATGAAATATTTTGTAGTAGGATAAGACAGAAAAAACACCCTTTAGGTTAAGAAAGAAAAAACACCTTAGTATCAAATACAGATGAACCTTTTGAGTTCTTTTGTTGAGCTGCTTTGAAATTGTCATAATATATTGGGCAAGTTGTGCAATAAGGATCATTGCACATCCCCAACTGCCCAGACCTCAGTAAATGTTCATTTTTGCCCGTGTAGATGTCATGCGGCCAATCAACCGGATCCTTTCCATTTGAAGAAGGAAAGTTTCCCTTCAAAGGTTCCACCGTTTTGCATCCTGCTATAGCTTGATTTGGCCGGATAAGGTTTTCAGGTTTACGGCCAACATATAATGGACCACTCATCTGTGTGAATGGAGTTCTTCTTTCACTACGTAATGGACCAGTGTGGCCCACAAGGATAGTTTCACTTTCATAGGACTCCACTGAGTTCATAGGAATGGAAATTGATGCACTCCTTGTCCTGTATGCCAATTTCTGGAATTGGGAATCCACATGCTCGTGCGATGACTGCCCATTTGTGTCTGAAAGCATAGGTATATCGTCTTTCTCAAAACCAGCCATCTTTCACTGACTAGATCTGCAAAAAAAAAAAAAGTATAAAATAAATATTCAGAATGCATATATACATGTGCTACCGCTGCATTAATTTTGAAAGCGAAAATTTAATATAACTCCAGAAATTTTTAAATAAAGGAAGCAGAAGGGGTAGCACGAGAAAGATCTAAAGTTCAAATGTCAGTAGCAATCATAGTTTAAAATATTGCTAATATATCTCAATATCTCGCACTATATTGGTACCAGTCATGATAAACAAGAACAATATTTAAACTATTGTTCAGAAATGTATCGGCCGAGATAACATATTTATCCACAAAATATCAGAAAATATTTACAAAAATATCATAAATATTGTGAAAAACATATGAAAATTCTAGGAAAATAAAATGAAACATATCTGGTGATATACCAAGTTTACCGGCCAATAAAGCAGAAAAAATAAAAATAAATAAATAAATAAATAAAAAATCTATCAGAAAACATCAAACTAATAAAATAATCAAATATTGGTGGCCGCAAAAAAATTGGCCTGATATTGTATCATCTTTGCCAGACAACTCCGATATCTCTCATATTTTTGAAATTTAAAACCTTGGTAACTATTCCAGGTAGGTATAACTTTATTATATTGATGCAAGGAAGAGAAACACATTCCGGATAAAATTTGGTGGACCATAAAAATATTATTTATTTTGTTAAGCTTGTAGTTTAATTTAGAGACATTCACCTGATTGACTTCCAAATTAACATAGGAAATTAAGCTTATCAGGACTACAAGAGGGAGAGGGGAGAGCCACCATCTAGTGGCTCAACAATTAATAACTAAAAGAACACTAGGTAAATACATGTCAGTTAAGGCACTAGTACCATTGACTCGTTTTTTGGGATTCCAAACAATGTTAATTTCAATCCACAAAAACAGAAAATAAAATAAAAAAAAAAAAAAGAATTCGCGAGAGAGTTTAGTAAGTAATTTGCTTTCATAGTGCATGGCTAGAAATATATCAGTCATGCCACCACAAGATGTTTTTATCTAAACAAGAAGATAAACTCTTCTTGTTTAGAGTTGGTGTATAGGTGGAACCTTCATTCCTTGTTGTAACCTGTTTGATTTCTGTTGGTTAGTTGATTGCTGTAAACTGCTAGCTTTGATGCAGTAGGGGTTTGCTGGTTGGGGTTCTGCTATGTGCTTCCCTGTGAGTCCTGTTTTGTTTTTTTTGATAAGTAATAAGTAGGTCTTATTAAAAGCGTAAGGCGCCCCTCAATACACCGGCAGTATACAAGAGAACGCACCTAGCTAGAAAGTGAAAAACAAACAAGAAATTCATCAAAGGTAAACGACAACGGTGACACAAAAGCCACCGTCCAAAGATACAAAGTATGAAAAAAAGAAGCTAAAATTTCCTCCAAAGATCTCTCCAAGTCCTCAAAACACCTATCATTTCTTTCCTTCCAAACACACCAGAGAATGCATGTCGGCACCATCTTCCAAATAACAGCACTCCTTTGCCTCCCAGCCGTCCACCAACACGCAAACAAGTCACGGACTCTTAGAGGCATAACCCAAGACAGACCAAAACGAGAAAAAATAGCACTCCACATAGCGTATGCAACATCGCAGTGAAGGAGAAGGTGATCCACTGATTCCCCGCTTCTCTTACACATGCAACATCTATCCACCACAATGATATGCCTCTTCCTGAGGTTATCCCCCGTTAGGATCTTGCCTAGAGCCGCAGACCAAGCGAAAAAAGCCGCCCGCGGAGGAGCCTGAGTCTGCCATACACTCTTCCAAGGAAAGTGACTTCTCACATCGCAAGTCAGAGAGCTAAAGAAAGACCCAACCTTGAACAAACCTTTTTTGGAAGGGGTCCACCACAATTTGTCTTCACTGCCTCTATTAAGACTGACCGAGTGCAATACCTGGAAAAACGCAGCAAAGGTATCCACTTCCCAATCATGCGCTTCTCTGAAAAAGCACACGCTCCACTGATTGAAGCCCCCCACAAGCTCCACATTATCCGCAACTGAAGCATCTTTCGCACGAGCAATTCCAAATAACACAGGAAAAGCTTCCTTAAGAGTTGAGTTCCCACACCACAAATCAAGCCAAAATTTTGTTCTAGCCCCACCTCCCACCTCAAATCTAGAGACTCCTACAAAATTCTCCCACCCTTTCCTGATGTTCTTCCATAACCCCACCCCAAAAGTACATGTAGGCTCTAGGGAGCACCAACCTCCCCATAGACTTCCAAACTTGGAATCCACCGCTATTCTCCACCAAGCATCCCTCTCAATCCCATAACGCCACAGCCATTTGCCTAATAGAGCCTTGTTGAACACCACCAGATTTCTAATACCCAACCCGCCTTCTGAAACTGGAGTGCACACTTTAGACCATTTCACCAAATGATACTTGAATTCATCACCAATTCCTCCCCAAAGGAAGTCTCGTTGTAGCTTCTCAATACGAGCACCTACACTTGCCGGGATAGGAAAAAGAGACAAAAAATACGTGGGCAAGTTGGAAAGAGTACTCTTGATTAGGGTAACTCTACCTCCCTTGGAAAGGTATAACCTTTTCCAGCTGGCCAACCGACGTTCAACCTTCTCAATAACACCATCCCAGATATGAATAGATTTGTAGGAAGCCCCCAACGGAAGGCCAAGATACTTCACCGGTAGATTAGCAACCCCACACCCTAGAATATCGGCAAGACCTTCCACTTGAACTACGTCTCCCACAGGGATTAAAGCTGACTTGGCCAAATTAACCTTCAAGCCCGAAGCAGCTTCAAACAGAAGAAAGAGGCTTCTAAGATAACGCAACTGAGCATGGCGAGCATTGCAAAAAATCAAAGTATCATCTGCAAATAACAAGTGTGAGAATGAAACATTACCCACACTAAATCCTTCGAGTAAGCCCCCTCCTACCACAGCTGAAATCATTCGACTCAATGCCTCCATCACAAAAACAAATAACAAGGGTGAGAGAGGATCCCCTTGTCTCAATCCACGTGAACTGCTGAAAAATCCATTGGGAGAGCCATTAACCAACACTGAAAATCTCACAGAGGATATACAATGTTTTATCCAAGAGCACCATTTTTCTCCAAATCCACATCTCCTCAATACAACCAAGAGAAAATCCCAATTGACATGATCATAAGCTTTTTCCAAATCCCCGTGGACCAGATTTGATTCTGGCGTGTAATTGTGGTTGTTCTTGTTCTATAAAGTTTTGGTTCATCTAAAACAAAAAACAAAAAAAACAAAAAAAGAAAAGAAAAAAAGATGTTTTTGTCTATTTCATATATGAGATTCAGTTCCTTAACCCCATCGCCTTTCCAAAAAATCAAATGCCACATCCCTAAACAGATGAAAACAACACTATATTCCTAAGGCTATTCAATCACCCCTCACAATCTCTAGCGCTTACTCAAGATTGTCACAAAACTTCTCCATTTTTTTTGTTTTATCTCATGTAACAAATGCAATTTTTCAATTCTTGCTCTTTCTCTTGTTCAATAATATTTTTTTCAACGACAAATAAGATCACATACGCAGGAATTCAGGAGAACATATTTTGCCTTGAGCCCACTACGTGGGACAAAGTATCTGGGTATCCTACATGGTGAATAAATTATAACACAAATTCTCCCATATTCTAAAAACAAGAAGAAGAAGAAGGAGAAGATGGCCCATCTCTTCCATTTTTTCCTTGGAAGAATATTTGGCGTGTTAAGGCTCCAACAAGGGTGGCTTTCTTCGTATGGTCAGCAGCTTTGGGCAAAATATTGACGCATGATAACTTGCGTAAGAGGAATGTAATAGTAACGGAGTGGTGTTGTTTATGCAAGAAGAGTGGGGAGTCTATTGATCACTTGTTGCTTCACTGCGAGGTCGCCCGGGCTCTTTGGAGCTACGTTCTTATTTTATTTGGGATTGAGTGGGTTATGCCACGAACGGTGTTGGAGTTATTGAATAGTTGGGGGACAGCAATTGGGAGTGGTCATGCTAAAGAGGCTTGGCGATTAGCTCCTCTATGCTTGCTGTGGTGTATTTGGAGGGAGCAAAATGCTCGTCTGTTTGAAGATGTAGAGACATCTATGGTGGAGCTTCGGAAGCGGTTGCTCAATACTTTCTATTTTTGGATAGCGCCACATCATAGTTTAAGTGTCTATACTTTTGTAGATTTTTTAAATTTATTTTCTGTTCGACCCTTTTAGGGGCTCTTTTGTATACTTCCCGTGTATAAGGGTTGCTCCCCTTTGCACTTTTCAATAAATTGCTATTACTTATAAAAAAAAAAAAAGCACTAATCTTGTTTTTCCTTTTCAGCAACCTAATTTATGCTAAAAAACTGTTCTTATTTTTTTTAAGGAAAATAAGCTTTTCTGGAGGGGCTTAGGGATGTTTTCTAGTGTTGCTAAATTTGAGTTAGGACATGGCTCCAAAATTAGATTATAGCATGACCTTTGGTGTGGGGATAAGGCCCTTAAGGAAGCTTCTTCGGATCTATATAGTATTGCTTGCGTGAAAGGATGCTTTCGTAGCGTTTCATTTGGAGCTTTCTACTGGCTCCCTTCAGTGGAATGTAAGCTTTATTAGAGTAGCTCATGATTAGGAAGTAAATATCCTTGCTTCGTTTTTCAATTTTTGTACTCAGGGAGGTGAAGACAAGCTTTGTTGGGCCATCTCCAAAAAAATGATTGTTCAATATTAGATCCTTCTACAGTGTCCCTATTCATAAGGATGGCACTCCCTTCCCTTGGAAGAGTATTTGATGGAATAAATCTCCTTTGAGAGCGGCTTTCTTTACTTGGTCAGCCGTACTAAAGAAGATCCTTACCATGGATAACTTTAAAAAAATGGCATGTCATTGTGGTTGATTAGTGTTGTATGGGCAAGAAGGATAGGGAGTCTGTAGATCATCTTCTTTTCCATTGTGAGGTTGCTTGTGCATTATGGAAAGCTATTTTCAATCGTGGTGAGTTGTCTTGAGTTATGCCTAGATGTGTAGTAGACTTGCTTGCTTGTTGGAGGGGGCTATTTGGTAGTATTCAGAGTACAGCTGTATGGAAGATGGTGTCCTCCTGCCTTTTGTGGTGTCTTCAGAGAGAAATAAATGATAGAAGTTTCGAGGGTGGTGATGGAACTTAAGTCTTTTTTCTTCAATACTCTTTACTATTGGACAGCTGAATTTGTCTTTCCAAATGTGCTGAATTTTCATGATTTTGTTGTTCTCTTTTCTCCTTCTAACTAGATTTTTTTTCTTGTATATTTCATGTGTACTAGGGTTACGTTTTTCACTTTTTAATAATATTTCGATTACTTATAACAAAAAAAATTAAAATAATAAACTTTGAGAACAAAATTTATATTGGTAGATAGAGGATAGTCACTAGTGAAAAATAATGTTTTTCATAAATACATGATTAAATATAACACAGAAGTTCCCACATTCTAAAAATAACGATAATAATAATAACAAGCTCTAAGAAGAAGAATATAAGCTCTAATCTTGTTCTTCCTTTTCGGAAACTTAATTTTCATTTTTCATAATATGCTCAAAAAAATGTTCTTGTTTTTTAAGGAAACAACAAGGAAAAGAACATAAATAATAAACTTTGAGGACAAAAATTATAATCAAAGCTAGAGGATAGTCTCTAGTGAAAATAATATATGTTTCATAGAGTCGTGATTATGATTATCAATAGACCTATGGCATACAAATTTGACTTCAACTCAACATCTGTTATTAACACTGCAATCAGGAGAAAAAACACTTCCCTATAAACTCTTCCAGCATCAGCTAACATAAGCCCAATTCTGAAAACAAGAGTAACACAATAGTATTTAAGTGAAGGAGTCAGAAACCTTTAGCTAGAGTATGTCAGTCGTACCATTGTGAATAAAATGTATAAGCCCACCTCAAGCATTAGATAAGCAGAAAGGCGGGCGGTCAAGCTTGGGAAAACACCAACTTGATCGTGTTGTGTTTGTAGGAGTCTGATGTTTAGTTAGCGACAGTTGGCCTAGAGGTTTGGGGGTTGAATATTGTTGACCAAAATCATGTGGAGGCATTTTGGTAGTTTTCTTGCTTACATGAAACCTAAATGTGTGGGGCTATTTGTATCATTATTAGCTGCCATAAACGATAACTTGTGTACTCTCTTTTTTGCCTTATAATGGAATATGGGTGTGACCAGTAGACATACCTCACATTGAGGGACCATATTAATCTCTATGTTTTGCTTTGTATTTCCTCACTGTTCCTTTTTCTTTTTCTTTTTTCTTGTGTTCGTCGTGGTGTGTTTGGTTGAGAGGGGATTTCTCCCAACAAATAGATTTTTAGAATCATCACCTCATAAACGAACAAGAAAGAGTAAGGATCAGGTAGTTCATTTTTTTGGTAGAAGAAATTTGGAATGTCGATACACCAGCAGAGTTATGGACTTTACAGAATCACCTTTATTATGCCTTTATTACAGAAGAGAATTCATGAGCTGAAAAATGTAGTTGCCTTCTTCACAACTACTAAAGTACATTTTCCATGATGTATCTGACCATTGGAGAACATTGACTTGGTCAATTGTACGTCTTACATTAAAACGAATTTAGAACACCCAAAAATACATGAGATTAAAAGGAACAAAAATTTAAAAAAATAATAGTAAAAATGGTCTCCCTAAGGGGTTCTTTTTCTCAGAGTTTTGGTTCCTCGTGAAGCTCTCTTGACTATTCTTATCCTTCATGTGGCCATCGTCCACTCTGCAGACTAACTTAGCCTTTCTATTGACACCCCCTCCTCCACTACTCTAACCATTCCTGTAAGCATTTAGTCTCACCCAAAAAACCGACACCCAGTTTTTCATTTCCATAGATCAAGATCTTCCCATACTTCTACAATGAAATTTTTCCCATTAGCCACAAATTAATCTATATGACTGAGACCAACAACAGCAGCTTCATCAGCTTAGTTACGATTAAGCCCATTTTCCATTAAGTTCATTAAGCTCGACAAGAAACAGTATCCACAGTACACCACTACACAATCAGATTCACATAAGGCGGTGGCTGATCACCCATCAGTCAAAATTGAATGGCCATGTTTATGTATGTGAGAATAACACATTCCGTACGTCGAAATTCCAGAAAACTAACAACAACAAAAAAAAGTGCAAGGAAGAATGGAAATAGACTTGTAGAACAAAAAGAAAAACTCAAAACAGTGATACAAAACTACAAACAAAATCAAAAAAAGTTGCAACCTTTACATACCTGTTCTGTTTGATACTGAATTCCCAGTACGGAGTTGCAAGCTGCGTGAAAGGCGTGCAAACTGAGACGGCACCCCTCAAAGAGAACAACTCAAGCAAGAAAATTCATAACCCATGTCTACGCTCGGCTCTGAAAGGGTAAGGGAGGACTGAAGACTGAAGGCGCTGACCGTAAAGGAAGACTAAAAAGAGAGGACTTTGAAAAGTCCGTGACTCCCAGTTGCTTAGACGATAAGGCAATATACGTAAAGGCTTTACTGGTAACTTGCCTTGGCGACTGGCGTGATTGGCCGCCTGCTTGGAACGGTACGTACACTATGCGTTGTTGGTGAGGCCGGCCTGCCCGAGGCAAATTGCATCCCCACATGGACCGCCCTTTGGCATTTGCTAAGCATCTTCCTTTTTTTCTTTTTTCCCATTTCAATACTTTGTTTCCCTATTGGTGGACCTCCGAGGTTTCACATCGGTTTGAAATTCAGGGTTAACGGTTTATTATATTAAAAGATATTAAATATAACAAAACAAAATTTAAGCATCTTTTTCATTTCAAGTCCTATTCCAATTTTTTATTAAATTTTTAAATATTTGTATCAAACGGCCTTATGCACTTAAAAGAGATAAACTTAATGATATTTTGAAAAGAATAAATATTTTTAACATGATACCTTGGACTAAATCAAACATGCGAATCTCACATTCACATGAACCCTATAAGATTGTTAATCATTTCTAAATATGAGAATGGTTAAATTTATGAGAATCCATATTCCCGAGCATCACATTCATGAGAATGTAAATACCTCGAAAATGTTAGATTATGCGAACCAAATGTCGCGTAAATTTTGTCTATAAGCATAAATGGACCGAGATCTTTTAAAAAAATTAGGATATTATACAACATAAATTTATGATTAATTATCTTTTTCCCCCTCACATAACACTCATTTACAAATAGCTCTCATGAACTACCACATGTGACATCAACCTCATCAAACTGTCATTTTCTTGCAAAAAACCCTCACCATTAGTCCATCTCATTAAATCATAAAGAGTATGTGTTTTTTATACATGAAAATGATGGAAATACTCTCAAATAAAAAAAAATACAAAAAATAAAACAAATACCAAAATTAAAAACTAAATACATAATTAAAATTTAAGAATTAAACGCAAATATAAAAAATTAAAAACTGACAAAAGAAAAAAGATGCTCATCAAACCACCGGTAGCGGTGGCAAAGCCACCCTTATATCAAATAAAGTTGATATAAGGAATTCTACTTTTATATATATATATATATATATATATTATTTTTTATTTTTTTTTTCTTCAGTAAAAAACATTTTAGTGTTTATTACTTGAAAAATTAAAGTAAATCTGAGGACAAAGTTGTGGACCCACAAAGCAATCAGCTATATATATATATATATATATTATTTTTTATTTTTTTTTTCTTCAGTAAAAAACATTTTAGTGTTTATTACTTGAAAAATTAAAGTAAATCTGAGGACAAAGTTGTGGACCCACAAAGCAATCAGCTAAATTTGCTTTTCAACCTTTTTTTTTTTCGCTGAAAGAAGCCATCCCTTGTCTCCTAATGACAATGAAGTTCTAAAAGCAAAAAACTATTTGTAAGTAATGACAATGACAACTTACCAAAATAAAAATAAAGTAATGACAATGACAACAATCGTATATATATATATATTAATCGGTTAAGGAAATGATTACAATAAATGATTCTTTTCATTATTGATTTGAAAAAAAAGAGAGTAGGTGATCATAAAAACAAAAATACCCTTCAAAAAAAAAAAAAAAAACAAAACAAAAATAGAGTGAGTTATCCAACAACAGATCTAACACAAACAAAACAATGCGAAAATAATTACAAGTAAGAAATAGATCAAGCAACAAACCCGATCTTCTCAAGGGACCGCACGAGGCGGTTACAGAAGCTAAAAAGACATAGATTAAGGCAAACATATCTAAACCCCCACTTAGAACTAGCCACAGCCACTACAAAGAGGTTGAAGCTGAATATATGCTGTCGTAGTCTAATGTAGAGACTGCATGAAAGAGAGGAACCAACACAATTTCGGTTACAAAAGTCTCCACGGTAAGATCAAAACAACTAAAAACAATGAGACAGCAACCCACAAAACAAAAAAGCAGCAAAATAAAATATAGCATAGGTATTGTAGGTTTTTTTTTTTTTTACAGCACTTATGCCAAATCTTTTGATGGAAATGTGGATTTCCTTATAAAGAGGTGGAAATTCACATTCCATTGACCTTGAAAATATTTTCTTTCTTTTAAACTACAAGAATATTCGCGTATCATATGTTTTTGTTAATAAGGCGCTAAGCATTTGTTTAGGTTTGATTGTGGCCATTGTAAAATTTGTATACAAACGTGAGGAACTACTTTATTAAAAAAAAAAAAAAAAAAAAGTTTTATTTGGTTGTAGAAAAAAAAAAAAAAAATTCAAATAGTATAGACAATTTATTTATAGTTTTTCTTCCCTATCATTTTTTATTAAATTTTTAAATAATTGTATCAAACAGCCTTATACACCGAAAGAGATAAACTTAATGATACTTTGAAAAGAATAAATATTTTTAACATGATGCCTTGAACTAAATCAAACATGCAAATCTCATATTCACATGAATCCTATAAGATTATTAATCATTTCCAAATATGAGAATGGTTAAATTTATGAGAATCCATATTCTCAAGCATCACATTCATGAGAATGTAAATACATGGGGAATGTTAGATTATGCAAACCAAAATGTCACGTAAATTGTCTATAAGCATAAATGGACCGAGATCTTTTTAAAAAATTAGGGTATTATACTACATAAATTTATGGTTAATTATCTTTTCCCCCCTCACATAACATTCATTTACAAATGGAAAATGTTAGATTTACAACACCAATACAACAACTGTACAACAATCCCTCACATGAGGGTGGGTCCCACATACTGGGGCTCACCCTCATGTGAGGGGTTGTTGTACAGTTGTTATATTGGTGTTGTACAAGAATCAAATCCCTTTACAAATAGCTCTCATGAACTACCACATGTGACATCAACCTCATCGAACTGTCATTTTCTTGCAAAAAACCCTCACCATTAGTCCATCTCATTAAATCATACAGAATATGTGTTTTTTATACATAAAAATGATGGAAATACTCTCAAATAAAAAAAAATACAAAAAACTAAAACAAATACCAAAATTAAAAACTAAATACATAATTAAAATTTAAGAATTAAATGCAAATATAAAAAACTAAAAACTGACAAAAGAAAAAAGATGGTCATCGAACCATCGGTAGCGGTGGCAAAGCCACCCTTGTATCAAATAGGGTGGCCGAACCATCCCAAAAAAGTGTTTAAGGTGGTCAATCCACCCTTCAACTGGTTCGGCCACCCCAAACCACCCCTAGGGTGGTGTTTTTTTTTTTAATTTTTTAATTTGAAGGGTTTATTAGTAAATTTAATTTGTACACCTAGGTTTTTTCTTTTTAAAAAAAAATGGTAGTTCAAGGAAACGAAGTGTTAAAAGTGAAGTGCTAGTTCATGGGACAACTTGTAAATAAGTGGTAGTTTGAGGATGAGAAGGTAATTAACCCACAAATTTATTAAATTTCGATCATTGATTTCAATATAATAGTTAAAATCAGTATTTATCATTTTTTAAAAGTTGGTAAAATCTGATAAATTTAAGGTGATCAAGACTTATAAAAGTGAAAAATATTGATGTGGTCAAATCTCAATTTAATTGATAAATAGCGAGACTTCATGAAATTGATAAATCTGATTTTGAAAAAAACAAATTTAAAAACTTCAAAAAGAAAGCAGAGTTGTGGTTGGGGGAGATGGACAAGGCTAAAACCAGACGCTCAACATAAGAGGAGTGGGGATGAGTGGCAGTGGAGGTAGAGCCATCGAAGCTGTTGAAATGTGAGAAAAAGACAAAAAGTGAAAAGAAAGAAGAAGACAAATAGGAGGGAAGGAAAAGACTATCTCTCCTCCTTCGGAACAACCGCATTAGGCGGTGGAAAACTTCACGAGGAGGTGGTGAGACTTCTACCAAGAGATATGGAAAAGCTCATCTCTCAGTTGAGAGAGAAGCAGCAAAAGATGTTGAACGAAATGGCGCTTTTAAACGATAATCAATCATAAAAACAACTTTCAAGGCTTAAAAAACATCTTGTTTAGGGGGTATTTTCTTTTTTATTTGAAAAAGTATTTTGATGTGTTATAAAGTAAAAAATATTTTTAAATATTTTATATTTTATATTTTTAGTTGTTTGTTTACATTTTTTTTATTTTGAAAAAAATAAAACAAGATGAAAAAAAAAAATATTATCAAACAAAATAAATCAATTCATTGACTTCCACAAAGTGCTCCCCCATTGTAAGTTATCGGCTGGCTGCTCAAAGTCTCAAAATAACCAAAGGATCCAATGCTCCTTTTAGACCTAACCCTCGTACGATATCTAGATTGATAATGGATATGACCTGTCTTAATGTCTTTTCTTGATTTATTACTTTAGTGACTCATTCTTCTTCTTCTTCTTTTTTATATATATATATATATATATATATATATATTTTTAACGGAATAGCATGTGCTACTCATAGATCAAAGCCCAAAGGGTATACATAGTAAAAAATGAGGGACATACCCCTCACACTCTAAGCCAGAGGGTATAGCATGTGCTACTCATAGATCAAAGCCCAAAGGGTATACATAGTGAGAAATGAGGGACATACCCCTCACACTCTAAGCCAGAAGGATTTGGCTTAAAAACAGCTGCCTAGCAGAATCACAAATTTCACTAGAATTACAATAAATTCCCTAACTAAACAAATTCTAGTAAAACTTGAGCCACACAAAGGCAAACTGTACATAGAAACAAGGGAAAATACAACACAAAGGCAGAAGACCCTAAATAAGTCGCCGGCAGTGGAAAAGGGGACTGATTAGCCGGAGTGACGGCGCGTGTGGGACACGCGCCGCATCCGGACGCACCCGGCCGAAGATCCGACGCCGGAGGCCCCAGACGCCGCCAAGCACGGCCAGAAAGTGCAGAGCGTGGCCTGCACACGCGGATAATAAGCAGAGACGTCCTGGCGCGTGAGGGCCACGCGCCGAGCTCTGAGGACCTGCCACGACCGCAGCTTCCAGCACCCAGGGCGGAACACGGCAGGGACCTCGGCTGGGTAGCGCGTGTCCACCAGGAGTCAACGGACATGCATAGATCTGGCTTCGAAAATAAGAGAAAAACCAGGAAAGTCCGACCAAAAAACAAGCCGTCGACGACACCAAAACCAACCTCACTCCACCGTCGACTGCTTAAGGAAGGTCATCTTGCCCAGAAACAGAAAGAGAACAAGAAAAAACAAGAACAAACAACGCCACCATAGCCAAAAGAGCTAGGGGCGAAACAACCACCACCGGTACAATCGAGGGGGACAAAACTCTACAGTCTGAAGACTGAGAGGAACAAAACAGCCGGGAGGAGGGAGGCGAGGCCTCCCTCCCCGGCGAAACGGTTCAACAACAGGGAGCTCTCTGTGCGGGAGTTTTTCAGAGAGAGAGAGAGAGCTGAGGCTGCTGTCCGTTTCTTCTTCATATATATATATATATATATATATATATATATATATATATATATATATATATATATATATATATAAAGAAAGTGAAGTGTGACTCTGGATCTTCCTTCTTATATTTTTCTATTTTTTAATTTTTTTTAAATTAAGGGCATAATTGCATTTTTTTAAAAAAATTACACGGATTAAATCGTACGAGAAAAGATTAAGGCCCCGTTTAGCAACTCCCTCCTTCTTCTCTTATTTTTACTTCTCCCAAAAAATATTAGCTTCAAAATATTTTTAATTTTTTTCAGTTTTTATATCACATAAACAATTTTTTATTATTATTTAAATAAAAAAAATTAACTACAATACAATTTTTTTTTTTAAAAAAAAAAATTATTTATACTTTGTATCACATCAATTATTTTTTAAAACCACTAAAAAAAAATTCCCTCCTCGAGGGAAGAGAGTTACCAAACAGCATTAAAAAAAAAAAAAAAAAAAAACGGTAAAAAGAAGTTAAGAGTTCAAATTAGAGAGAGACGGACCGGGTTCGAGAAGGCACCACGATTGGCCGCCTCAACTCAGTGGGCGGTTGATAGTTGGTCAGTTTCGTGAGGCCCAAGTCAGGATCCCAAACCCCTCCATATAAATAGCAAATCGCGGCATGATTTTCGAACTCTTTTTCACCAAGCGCGCGCACACAGATTGCTTAGAAAATCAAATCTCGTCGCTGTTCGCTCTCGTAAGCTCAAATTTCCTTCCTCTTTCTCATAATTCCGATAATAGCCCTTTTCTTTTTATTTCTGTCCAGTCTATTTTGAATCCATATAAGCTACGTACGGTAAACGATTACTGATTCGGGCGATTATCATCATCATCATCATCAGCAGCAGCAGCAGCAGCAGGAGCAGATAATTGGTCGCGCTGGTTTTTTGGGTTTGTGGTCGCAAAAGCCATGGTGAGTCGTTCGTCCATCGATTTCCTATCGATGTTTTATGCAGTTGTTTGTAGAATTTGCTTTGGATGTTATTGGATTTTGATTCAGGTTTGCTGTGAATTTATGTTCTTTTTGCTTTTTGGGTTTAATCTTCACTTCAATTATATGCTTTACTTTGAAACATAACAGCATCCTCGTCTTTATTACTACAAATATATATATATATATATATATAATAATTTAGGGACTTATCCATAAACTATCAAGTAATTTTTAATTGTTCCCTAAACTTTAACAATTTACGATTTACAACGTGGGGTTATAATCTTTTAGACCATTTCAATTACTTGCCCTTTCATTTTTTTAATTTTTAATTTTTATTTTTTAACTTCGATTGCTTTCATGTAAAATGTCCATTTTACCCCTATAAAATTTTTAAAAATACAACTTTTCCCTTATTTTTTATTTTTATTTTTTAAAATATTAATAAAGGGATATTTGGTCATTTTCTTTTATTTGTGAGGAATTAATGAAAAATATTAACGGAGGGGACGATTGAGAGGTTGGAAGATCATAAGTCCCCATTACAAACTTCTAAAATTTAGGGAAACATTGAAAATTGCCCGGTGGTTTTGGAGGGTTGTGATATCTCGAATTGTGAAGGGTTTATGTTCCAGTAGATGGGTTATATTATTGTGATAAAACTTTTTCCTTCTCTCTCTCTCTTTTTTTTTTTTTTCAAAACAAAAAATTAAAAAATATTCACAAAACATTTAAAATTATTTTCACATTCAGGTTACATTAGAACAACAAAAAAAAAGCACTCTTTAAAAAGTATTAACAAACGAAACCTAGTTCTTTTGAGATGTGGTTAGTGCCAATTTTTTTTTTTTTCAACAAGTACATATAAAATTATGGGAGAGATTGTGATACCCCAAATTGTGAAGGCTTTTTGTTAGTGACTAGTTCTATCAAGTATAAAGCTAACCACGCTAGGGGTACATGCGGATGTGGATGCAGTTATTTCCAATATCCGCATCCACATCATATTTTTACTAACTGCATCCGCACGGTTATTAAATGCGGTTATTATCTGCCATGCGAATATTAGGTAATGGGTTTTTTGGGCTTTCTGAGTCTCTATTAGGGCCTATTTTAAACGATTTAAAAAATAATTTTAAGCCGATTTTTAGTGTTTTGGGTTTGTTTTAATTTTTTGGTTAAATACGTTTTTGCCCTTTGAGGTTTAAAGACTTTATTTTTTTCCTCCTTGCGATTCATTTCGTATCTTAAATGGTACCTCGTTTATGGCTAAAGACGGAGATGGTACTTCCGTCTAAAAATTGACAGAAGTCCACACGACACATTTATGAAGCTAACACGTGTCCAATACTTAATTTTTTTTTTCCTCCTTGTGTTGAACAATTTTTTTTAAAAAAAGAATGGGTGGCTCGAGCCACCCCCATGGCCAGTCTGGGAGTGGTTTCGGCCACCCTTATTTTGCCCAAAAGCCACACCTCTTTTTTTTTTATTATTCAAAAAGTTTTTTTTTTTTTTTTAAAGCTTTAATTTTTTTTTTTTTTTTTAATTAGGTATAGAACACGTGTTAGCTTCTTAGAAGTGTTGACGTGGACTTCCGTCAATTTTTGGACAGAAATATCATCTCCGTCTTTAACCATAAGCATCCGCATGAGCGGATAGTGGATAGCAGATATGGGCGACTAATATCCACCCGCATGTATACCCCTAAACACCGGTTCCTTAGGGCATGAGAATGTTCACTTAGTTGCTTTGCTTGATTATTGTATCCAAATACCACAATTTTGGGTGTGCATAGGAGACGCACGATGCTTATTAAAAAATGTAGGTTTTGGTTGAGTGTTTATCATAGAGCCATAACTTGTTACTACATCTTTATTTCCGTCAGACAACTCCTCTAGTAATAGGTGCTTCTGTGGCAAGTGCTGCCATAGGGGCAAGATACATGATTGCAGCATGGCAAGCATTCAAAGCTCGCCCTCCAATTCCCCGTGTTCGAAGGTTTTATTATGGCGGGTTTGACAACGTCATGACTCGGCGGGAAGCAGCATTAATTCTCGGAGTCAGGTAAAACGTCAATATCCTATGGATATCTATCTCACCCTTTTATTTATATATATATATCAAATTGGTTGAATAATAATTTAATTTATTTCTCTTTCAGAGAGAGCACTGTGATGGAGAAGATTAAGGAGGCTCATAGGAGAGTGATGATGGCAAATCACCCTGATGCCGGTGGGAGCCACTATCTGGCTTCCAAGATAAACGAAGCCAAGGATGTCTTGACAGGTGGGTCCAAGGGAGGAGGAAGCTCAGCATTTTAGATGACAGGTCAGCTTACCAATGTATATCTGAGGGTGTTATTATTCATAAAGAAGATGAGGTTCTGCTCTTGCGTTTCTCTATACATTCTTTGAATTATGTTGTAATTGTATGTGATTTTGGATAATAAACCTCAAGCCTCATAAATAAGTTAAAAAGATTAATCATCCCAACAAGTGTCTTCCTCTCCATCCCAACAATATTTCTCTCATATTCTTCAAAACAAATTTGAGAGATGAATGGATTTAAGGGGCTTATCTCTTAGCCTACCACAGTTTCAAAGCTTACCAACCAGACATAGGTAGGTCCATGGAGAGAGAATGTCTAATAATCAACTATTTTCCTGTCTGTCTAAAAAAAATAGAGTGAGCTTGTTTGACAATGCTTCTTAGAATAGCTTTTAACTTTTTAGCAAAAAAGGAAAAGTTTTTTTTTTTTTTTTTTAATAAGTAAATCAAGTCTTATTAAATGCGTAAGACGTCCATCCATAAGTATACCAGAAATATAAAAAATGAATCACCTAACTAGAAAGAAAAAAAAAAATCGACATAATAACTAAGCAAAAAGGAAAAGTATTAACAAACAGTTTAAAACAATTTTTATCTTTATGTCAAGTCATAACATCACAACCAAAAAGTAAAACGAACCTTCTAAAAAGTTTTATCAAATGAGATAGCATTTATAAGAAACAAAACAAGTCACGGAATTCTGTTAGCTTCAAGGCTAATTAGGGAAAGAGGGAAGAGAAGAGGTATACATAGTAGCAAATACAAGGTAAACTTAACTTCCCCATTCAACATGAAAAAATAGTTTGCTGTCTCCTCAAATATGATAAGATTGTCAATTACAAGCGAATTGGACAGAAAATGCCATCAAATCAAAGTAATATATATTTAGTACATGGAAAGAAGGGAGAAGAAATGAAGCAGACTCTAGTTGATTCCAATGTATCCGTCCAAAACCAAATCAAATTAATCTAAAACTCAATCCAAGGAAAATGTGAAAAGAAGAAATCGCAGCGAAAGAAAGCACAAATATTTCTCACACAATCAAAAGCAATAATAGAACGCTACACATTAATATAGACACTTCTCTGCCACGAGAATGGTTACAGAGAATCAGGGTACAAATCCAATATCTTTGAAGTATTCATGCTCAAGAGCAATCCTGGCTGTAATTCTTCTGCTGGGGTCCAAGCAAAGCATTTTCTGGAACATGATATAGAAATGCTTAAGCAGTAGAACAACATTTTATCCATTTGTGATCATCTAGAATGGTGATGTGCTCAAGTCCACAAAAGGCTCCTAGATGCTACAAGTGGATTGGGTACAAAAAATGTTCTCTAGCTGTGATGGGGGGCTTGGGTTTATCTTATCACCATTTTATTTAAACAGGCAAAGAAGCTTAACGCCAATATAACAATGCAATAGCAGACAGCAAAAACCATTAAATTAGGAACTTGTTTCCAGGCTAACATAGAAGAGGTAAGAGTTCCTCTTTCCTTTTTATTTTTTGTAACAAAGTTGGGCATTACCAGGAAAAGGGACTTTGGGCGAACGAGAAACAAAGGAGTTGGAATAGTCTATACCTCGACAGAACTCGAACCCGACACACAACATTTAAGGCTGACTTAGGGTTGAGAGGTCTAACCTATTTTAATTAAATGAATCGGGTTAACGTTAACTTATATATTCTTATCTACCCATGCCTTAATACAACCTGAACCTGACGTGCAAACACAAATTGCCACTCCTAAAATTATCGTCTTGCCTCCCTGTGAAGTGCACTGTAGTAAATATATCAAATGTACACTTACGGAAAGAAGATCAACTCCAGCTGAATCAAGATTTGGAACTACAGCTGCCAGATCCTGCATGGTAATGGACACACCTTTTAAATTTTCAAAAAGACATACTCTGGAACTTATAATTGATTTTTTCTTCTTCTTTACATTCGGTCATGGCAATAGAAGTTTAAGGAACATATCACCTAAAGATTAGTTACCTTAGAAGGCCATTTGGGAAAAGCAGATTTATAATCAGGCAAAGAAGTCACTCCAGGCCATGTATCCTCGTTTGGGGTGCCCAAGACTCTTCATATAAAAGAAGATATGTTAATATAATAATATACTTGTTTGTTTGGAAGAGAAGTCGTGTACTGATTCTTTATAAATGTTTTCATTTATTTAACTATTTTGACAAGAACTTCAAGCATTATTTTCTTTAAAATGCAACTATGAGTGACGGCCACCAGTGTGAAAAGACTACTACCATTCTTGGCCATAAATATACATATGAGATATAAAAATGACAACATGGGTCAAACCTTATATATGGACATCTCATGACAGCAGTGAGCTATTCTTTTATAAAATACTCACCATGCATCTAGAAAGTGACCCATCAAAAGTTTAGTTTGATTTTTTTTATCAGAAACGAGTCCCCCCCCCCCCCCCCCCCCCCCCCCCCCTTCCCAAATAAGCCTTTATAATTTAATAACATAAGGATATCATATATTTTTGAAATTATATTTCCAACGGTTTAGCTTCCCAATATTATTGAGATGCAACCTAAACAAAAATTTAACAGAATGCCACAAATTGTGACAACCATTATCCAGTCAACAAAACCAGGGAAAAGGATAAAAAGAATGTGTACAATGAATACGTCAAAAGTACACTGAGTTAAAGCGTGAGAATAAGTATGAATGACAATCTGATCATCTTTTTTCAGATGTATCTAACGAAAATTTGGCGCCACTTTATCCAGCCACAAATTGATCTATTTTGGTATATGAGTAATCTATTTAGATGCATAACATAACATATTCATATTCAGAGTCATCCTACCGAACATATGTCTGCAACTAAATTCTCCAGAAAAATCAACAATGAATACTATGCCTGGGAAGCTACTCACCTGAAAATCCTAAACAGTTCATCAATTTCAGAGTCCCCAGGAAATAGTGGCCGTTGGTTAACCATCTCGGCAAATATGCAACCCACCGACCAAACATCAACAGGGGTAGAGTAATGGCGGGATCCAAGCAATATTTCTGGAGCTCTGTACCACAGGGTCACCACCTAAAAGAGCCGCCAAGAATCATCACCAGTTATGGAAATAATTGATGGATTGAAATTATTTTTCATCATTCAAATTTCTAATTAAGCCACAAATGAGGTATCATAAACATAGGATACACCAGGTGCCCCATATTATTTTGTCCCTGAAAACTAATAAATCCAACAATAAATTGAATTTTTAGATACTTTTTAACCATATAGATTTTTTAAAGATTCTGCTGGACACCAAGGGACACATTACTAAATGTTTTGACAAAGAAAGAATAAGAATTTTACATTGATTAGTTCCAAAAGATGCCTTGGGTGGCTCTACTAGAGGAATTAGCCATGAACAACAAAATTGCAAAAGAACTTTTGCTATAAAATCCATTACCATATCATGGATTCTGATTTTTCTACAGGACTAGCGAAAAAAAAAAAAAAAAAAACTCAGATCCGCAAAACAACAGAACAAGATCATTATTGCATGATCCTGGAGATCTTTTCTTCACTTTGTGTTTGTTCCATTTGATCCAAAAAATCGTTTGCTTTACTTTTTGATTTTTACTTTTGGGTGGATGTAAATTAATCACATTTGTTCAATTTTTGGCCATGAAGAAAGAAAGCCTAGAGCAATTGCAACAATTAAACATCATAATACACGATTACTAGAGAAACACAAATAAGAAGATAAGGAAACTTGAACACAGAGCATGCTTATACCTCATGTGTAAATGTCCTGACAGGAATACCAAATGCTCTGGCCAGTCCAAAGTCTGCAAGCTTTAGTACATTGGCGCTGCGATCTAATAGCAAATTCTGAGGTTTCAGATCTCGATGAAGAACTCTATGGGAATGGCAATAAGCAATGCCACGGAGAATTTGATGAAGGAACATCTGCAGAAATGGGAAAAAAAATACCAATTGAAGATAGCCATTGCCAATAGTCCCATTGCGCATCACTATTGCCAAATTTAATAATCGGATTCAAGATGAAGCTAAAAACAAGTTAAGAAAGCATGCATTTAAACCTAGAAAAAAACCAAAAGTTAAAATGTACTAGATTGAGCTAAAATGTATTCTAAACATGCTCAGTAGCTAAAGAAAAGAAAAGAAAATAAAAAAATCACTGTTGGCACCTGATAGAAATTGGAAAAATATGAAAATTTGTTCAAAGACTAAAAAACCAAAAAAAAAACCCATAAGCATCTTTGTCTACCATCTTCCCAATCTCATCACAAAAGTTGCAAGGCACTACAACCTAGAAATGGCCTGCACTGAACATGAAAATACTTTGATTTCCTGATCAAATAACTAAAAATGGACTATAATTCCTTCACCCAACAAGTTAAAATATGTGTGTATATATATATATCTTCTTTTTTTGGGAAACTTCACTTAACCCCCCTAAACTTGAATCACATTTACAATTACCTCCCTAAACTTCAAAAACTCTCAATTTAGTATATCCATTTTTTCAATTTCACAAATACCCCTCTTTTGTTTAGGGAAAAAAAATTTGCAAGAATTTAGGCGTTGGTCAGGATTTAACAAAATTTGCAAAAACACCCACGCCCGAATCTTTGAAATTCATATATATATATATATATATATATATATATATATATTTTAAAAATATGGGTATTTTGAAAAAAATTTGACAATATTTAACGGAAAATCCTAACAAATTGGTGAAATTGAAAAAAAAAAATTAAAAGATGGATACACAAAATTGAGAGATTTTTAAGTTTAAGTGGGTACTTGCAAAAGCGGGGATAATTCTGAGGGGTTAAGTGAAGTTTCCCCTTCTTTCTTTTCTCTCTCTCTCTCTCTCTCTCTCTTTTAATATATTAAAAAAAAAAAAAAAAAAAAAAAAAAAACCCGTAAGGCGCCCCTATGTACACAAGAAGTATACAAAAGGAAGCACCTAACTAGAACAAGCAAAAAAAAAAAATCTTATCACACGGATTGCACAAACCTCCAAAAGACAGCAGTCACTTACTTTCACTTGACGTAGATCCTTTCCGAAGTCTGGAGATGAATCCATGTGCTTCTTCAGATCCAAGTCAAGGTACTCGAAAACCAGATACAAGCGCTTCTCACTATGCACCACGTCCTGTAACCTGTCAAGCAAAAGCATCAACAATTACAGGCAACCCTGACGAGACAAAATAACCATAATAAAACAACCTAAATTCATAGGGAAAATGATGATGCTAGACAGTACACATAAGAAGATTTCCATAGATTAAAAATTTATGCAGCACCTATACTCTTCCGACAATCTCTGGCCGAAGTCAAAAATAAAAAAAGATTGCGCTCATTTTATTTTGAAGTTGCCATGCTGTACAATCAGACACCACCCAGATACCAATACAAATGCCATTGTCCTTTTTAAGCTTCATAAAATTATGAGAACTAACATGCTCAGAGTAGCATGCTGAAGGTTGAGTACATATCCAAGAAAGAAAGAAAAAAGTCTACCTATATATAAGCCGTGTAACTGTACATGCATTCCTCCATCAGTTCAACAAGCAATCAACCAGGAAAATGGCAAAGGATTTCTCCCAGAAGAAACAAACCAGATTTATTTGTAAAAGAAGAATTAAGGTGCACTTTTCTTCCTTCAAAAAAATCAGAAAAGCAGTAGCAACAGTGCTCTTAATGATTTAGAAGGGCACCTAAACTAAGTTTTTTTGATTGGCAAGGAAAAAAAACACAACATACATAGTGGACAACACGGTGCACTTAAAATTTCCACTCTCATCCTTATCTTATATGCATACTCCTAAATTAATGAAATCAATAAACGGCATGAATCTAATGAATACTTGACAATGTTCACATGCTGCATTTCTTTCAAGAGGGAGATTTCTCGTATTGCGGTGCTTGGTACTCCCTCATCTTCCTGCTCCAAGCGAATCTTCTTTAAAGCTATAGTCTCATTGGTCGAAAGGTCACGACCCTTATAGACCACACCATAGGTCCCTTCGCCAATCTTCTCAACTTTCTCGTACTGTCACATTCAGAAGCATCGTAACCATCACAAGAATTCCAAACAAAATTATTCACAAAATAATAAAGTAAAAACTAGGAATAATTTTACTAACCTGGTCCATCCAGCCCAGGTGAAACAGCCTCTCTGCTCAAGTTAAAGTTACAACACCCATGGAGATATAAACAGATTTAGTATAATGTTCTGAAACCCGTATAGTTGTAATATTAAAGAGTGTACAGACGAACAAAACAAGCAGATAATCAACAAACTAAATATTATACATATAATCACGATTTCGAAATCAATTATATATAAATATACATGCCATTTCTACTGTGAAATCTTATTTAGTCGAACTTTCTGAATGAAAGATGCACATAATCAACAAATAAATATACGCATTTGCGAAAATCAACTCTCAGAACATAATGGAAGAAGAACGCTTCGATTTACGCACTGCAATCCAGTAATCAACACAGACTCACACTAAGACCAACAAAATTCTTCAAATCCAAAGGCAAACGATTAAGCATTCGTTCGGCATTGCAATTGAACACAACAATTGCAGTGAAAACGAAGTAAAAAGAGAAAGGAAGTGGCGGTGAAGTAAATTGAGTAATACGGATGTAATCGTAGAGAAAATGGACCGATTTGCGTAGATGAGAGCGGCGATTAGAAGAGCAGCAACGTACCGAGAGAGAGAGAGAGAGAGGTCGGATCTGGTCAAGAATGGTCTCTTTAGGGTTTCGCGATGGAAGCCACTACGGCGTCGCAGTGACACTACGACTTCGCGGCGACTTGGGCCAAGACCAAGACAGACACTGCTTGTCTCCGCTTTCCTTTTTTATTTTCTTTCCCTGGCTGCTAGAGTGCTTGTTATGTATAATTTCTGTTTCCCTCCACCTCCCTCCAATTTCGGCCACGCCACAGCCCATGTCTGTTTGGTGCGCACCATTTTATTTTTTTATTTATTTATTTGAAATTTTTACGCTATCAACCTCAAATTCTGAGTCGGATTTGAAATTAATCACTGTAGTTTTAGGTACGTTTATATCCGGATTATATTTTCAATCTCAATTTTAAAATCAATTTGGTCATTTTTTGAATGAATCAGAGAGAGTGGTGCTAGATATACATGTTAATAATATAATTTTAAGGGAAAATTACAATTTAGTCCTCGCCAGTTGTTATGTAAGTAGCCCTACTAAAAGTTTTAAAAATATTCATTTTGTCAAAATATGCCTATAATACCATTGTCACATGTTATTTTTCAATTAAAAAAAAAAAAAACAGATATTTTTTATTTATTTTTTTTAAAAAAAAAAAAAATAGGTGTTTGGAGTGTTGTTCATGGCCACCCCGGCCCTAGGGGGTGGCTCCCATTTTCTTTTCTTTTCTTTTTTTAAAAAAAAGTTTCTTTTATTTTATTTTATTTTTTTTAGTTTTTTAGTTTTTTTTTTATTTTTTAAATGAAAAATGACACGTGACAGAGGTATTATATGCATATTTTGACAAAATTGGCCTTTTTAAAACTTTTAATAGTTTGGAGGGACAGAGTTCAAGCGTTGGCAATTCGTGGGGCTACTTACAAAACGGCTGGCAATTTGGAGGACTAAATTGTAATTTTTCCTAATTTTAATTATTTCATCAATTATGAATTGTCACATTAGTCGGTAAATGATTTTGTAATAAAAATTATAGTGCCTCCAAGTATTTTCTAAATAAGGACAGTCACACAGTAGTCCAAATGACACGTATCGCATTTACAAATTCATATGACAAACTACTCATTTTTTAGAGTACCCCCCAAAGCCCAATTCCGTAGATGATTTAATCAAGTTGATTGAAATTAATGAAAGTATTCAAGTTTATGATAATTTATGATATGTGATTTATCTCTTTGAGTTGTGACTCATTTTTTCTTGATGGTGAGATTCTACTAAAAGTTCATTGTTGACCAGTGAAACTCTGAATAATATGGTTTTATCTATTATTTCCTATTGTTCTCCTTCTGTCCAGTGTCATGTAGGCTATCAAACGAATTCGAAAGGGAATTATGAAGTAATGCTATTATTCACATCAATTTATTACACATATTTAATATCCGTTAATAAGACGTATTTTAAGGAGAAAAAAAAAAACACTTAAAATATGTCATGTCAGCCTGTATAAAATGAATGTGAATAATAACCTATGCAATGGTCCCAACATTTATCTTATCGTCCTATTGAAGATAAATTCTTTCCAAATTTATCTGTAACACGGTAATATTAGGGCTGTCAAAACGGATTGACCCGACCCGTTTGACCCGTGAACACGTTAAGGATCAACCCTGACACGATCCGTTTAGATAAAATAGTCAAATTATTAAACTCTAACACGACCCTGCTAAATAACGGGTTGACACGACCCAATCTGTTTGACTCGTTTATTAATAAAATCTATAAAAATAAAAACACAAATTTAAACTAAAAAAAAAAATCATATTGTTTGAATAATCATATTATTTCACAGTTGAAATATAAAATATTGAGTTGTTTTATTATTTACTTGTTTTGGTTCAACTTCTAAGTTCAAAAACTTGAAAGAAAAACTCCGCTAATTTTTTTTAGTCTTTGCCTTTTTTGTTCAAGTTCTAACTCAATAAAAGAAAAAGACTAGTTTTGTTTTTTGTGATTTTTTTTTAGTTTAGTCTTTAATCTTTAGACAATGAGAGAAAGAGAGAGGTAATATGATTGTTTAAATATAATTTTTAATGTTGCAAAAAAATGTTTAAGTATACTGGTCAAACGGGTCGACCCACGGGTCAAGTAGGTTGACCCTGTAACGACCCTTTTATTAAACGAGTCTAACGGGTCAACCATTTTAAGGTTAACCCTAACCCTTTAACTTCGTGTTGGATTCGCGGGTCGCGTCAAAAATTGCCAGCCCTAGGTAATACACTACAAGGTTCAAGAATTAGCAAGCATTTTACCAATATTGAAATTAGAAAGCAATCATTGATGTAATTGAAATTTTACAATTGAATTTAAAATCATAATTAATTATAAGGCTTGCAATATAATTATTACCTATTTTTTGTTTAAATAAATTAAATAATACATCTAATATATAATATATCTATATACAAATGTCAATAAGATAAATGGAAGACGATTAATATCTAATCGTTCTATTGGGATACATGACGGATAATAAATATAAATGACAAAAAAAAAAAAACACTTTTTTTTTTTTTTTCTTAAGGTACATGTAAGGGGGTTTTCAGTTGGAGAAGGAATACGGTGGAAATAAGAGATGAAAAAGGAATATAATAATGGATACTTCTATAATAGAAATACAAAGCTCTTCGAGAGGTCCAATATCTCCAAAGGTAAGCTACAATATCATTCTAGCCTACTCTGCCTTCATTCCTAATAGTTCTTATATAGACCATAACTAAGGAAATAACAACCGCATGAATCCTTCTAGAATCCTCTATCTGACTCAACCCAATCCATTGCACGTCACCCTTTCTCCTACACCCTAGCTGAAGGTTGGGGATGATCCATGGTAGATACGTGACAATGCTTCCCCCATCGGAGCACTTTGCTCACAAGGTGTGGATATTGGCTTTGTAGGGTCCAGAGGAGCTCTCAAGAGTCATTAGTAGAGGAAACCCCTTTCCAGCGAACTCGGACTTTGGTGGCTGCGCGGCCCAGCCACTTGACCATCCTACGATCCACAATGAAATCCGGTTCAGGTCGTAGCTCCCCATTGAAGGCGAGTGGAGAGAGGGTCGGAAGAGGGGAAATCTGATGGCCTAGTTTTTTCTTCAAACAAGAGGCGTGGAACACTGGATGAAGACGAGAGTCAGGGGGTAGAGCAAGCTCACACGCAACGAATCCAAGACGGCGCACCACCTAGAAAGGTCCATAGAAGAGGGAGGATAGCTTTAAGCTACGATGCAGAGCAATGGATTTATGGCAATATGGCTAGAGCAGTAGGTAAACCCAATCCCTTGGCTAAAATTCGCATTCAGAGCGGTCTTTGTTTGCCTACATTTTCATGCGGTTTTGGGCCTCGTGCAAGTGCTCCTTGAGAAGAGACACAACAGTGGTGTGATCCCGCAACTAGGTATCGACTGCCAAGTTAGTTGAGGTCCCTGGAACATAGGATAAGAGAGTCGATGGCGGGTAACCGCAAACGGCCTCAAAGGGAGTAAATCCCGTAGAGGAGTGGAGGTTCGTATTGTACCACCACTCAGTTAGAGGAAGCCATACGCTCCATTCCCGTGGCTTAGCACCTAAGATAAGTTTCAAGGCATTTGTTGAAGGCCTCAGTTTGGCCATTCGATTGGGGATGGTATGCCTAGCTGAACGCCAGAGTGGTGCCTTGGAGACGAAAAAGTTCCCGCCATAAAGAACTCATGAAAATCGGGTCTCTATCCAAGACGATAATGGAGGGTATGATGTGAAGTTTCAAGATGTTGGCTATGAAGGCTTCAGCCACAGTTGAGGGTGTATAAGGATGGACAAACGGAAGAAAATGCTCGTATTTCGTCAGCCGGTCAACAATAACCAGAATCACTGAAAACTTGTGGGACAATGGAAGTCCTTCAATGAAGTCAACCGATACATCAGACCATACACGCAGAGGAATGGGCAAGGGCTGGAGCAAACCTGGGGAGATGATAGTTTCATGTTTATTGGTTTGACAAATAGGGCATTCGCGCACAAATTTTTTGATGTTAGCGCGCATTCCCTTTCAGTAGAAATTCGCCTTGGCCCTGTGTATGGTCTTGTGATGCCCGAAATGACCTGTGGCAGGGTCAACGTGGATAAACTCTAGGAGCTTGTGCTAAAAAGGGGAGGCCTTCACAATCCAAAGCTTGTTCTTGTGAAGGATTAGACCTTGCTGGAGAGAATAACCCCTCGGGGCCAGTTCCCCGTTCTGAAGGGAGTGGAGTAACTTGGATGTGTGCTGATCTGAGTGGTAGGACGCCTTAAATTCCGAGACCCATGAAGGGGTTGGAAAATAAATGATGGACAAAGACATGTGCTATTGGGCTAATGCAGAATCAGTGAGCCGCGATAGGGCATCGACGACTTTGTTATCACGACTGCCTTTATATTCGATGATAAAATCATATCAAAACAGCTTGGAAACCCAACGCTGTTGGAAGACAGCACCCACCTGCTAATCTAGGAGATAACAGAGGGCTTGCTGGTCGGTGCACACTGTGAAGGTACGTCCCAAGAGGTATGGGCACCAATGTTGTATGGCTGTTACCAAAGATAGTAAGTCTTTTTCATATGTTGAGAGATGGAAGGCTTGCCCCTTAAAGGCTTTGTTGAGGAATGCAATTAGGTGTCCTTCCTGCATGAGGACCACGCCGAGTCCTGTGCCACAATCATCACATTCCACCACAAAGGTCGTGTTGAAATCTGGGACCTGTTAGACCGGAGGAGACATCATAGCATCCTTGAGCTTATCAAAGGCTATAGTGGCAGGGAGAATCCAGGAGAAAGCATGCTTGTTTAATATGGCCGTTAAGGGTGCCACCATGACTCCATAGTGGCGAATGAATTTTCGATAATAACGGGTGAGACCAAAAAACCCTCGCAAAGCTTTGATCGACTGTAGAATTGGCCAATTAGCCATGGCCTCTAACTTGGATAGATCTGCCCTCACGCCACATTGAGAAATGAAATGCCCGAGATATTCAATTTCCTTGACAGCAAATGTACATTTTGACAGCTTCGCAAAGAGATTGTGATGGAATAAAGTCTCTAGAACCGACTTCAAATGCTCCAAGTGATCCTCAAGGTTGCGGCTGTATATGATGATGTCATAAAAAAAAAAGAAAAAAAAAAAAGAAGAAGAGAACAAATTTCTGCAAGAAGGGCTTGAAAATGTCGTTCATTAGGGCCTGGAACGTGGAAGGTGCTTTAGGTCAAATTGAAAGGCATGACCAGAAATTTGTAGTGGCCTTTGTATGTACGGAACGCTGTCTTCAGAATGTCCTTCTATTGCATCCGGATTTGGTGGTATTCAGAGCGGAGATCGAGCTTTGAGAAAATGGCTGTGCCATGGAGTTCGTCCAAAAGCTCATCTATGATCGGAATTGGAAACTTATCTTTGATAGTTTCTTTATTAGGGGCCATGTAATCCACGCATAAACGCCAACTCCCGTTAGATTTCCGCACCAACAACATCGAAGCTGACAAAGGACTCTGGCTAGGATGAATGACCTCTGTAAGTAAGAGTTCCCGAATAACTTTCGATTTCGATTTCTTGGAAGTAGGGGTAACGGTAGGAGCGGACATTGATGGGTTGAGGGCTTTTCAGCAGGATCTTGTGATCATGTGTAAGGGATGAAGGCAAACCCGTTGGTGTGGAAAAAACCTGCCCAAATGACTAAAGAAGGGTCTAGATGGAATCAGGCAAGGAAGGAAAAACCTGCCCATCAGTGCAGGACAATAGCTTCAAAAGGACACCCTTAGTATATGACGAGGAAGACTTGAGAATATGTGGGCCGTCCTCCAAGGAAAGCTCAACAGGAGTCACGCCCCTAAGGGTAGTGGAATGGCCCAACCACATGCATTGCATGGTCAAATAGGAGAAACCCCATTGAATGGGCCCCAATGTGCGTAACTAGTCAACGCCCAAAACAATGTCGCAAACTCCCAAAAAGATGAGGTAAAAATTAGTGACGATGGAGTGGCCTTGGATTCTTAGAGAGACAGAGGTAACCTACCCACAACTTTGAATATAAGTCTTATCTGCAATTTTCACATGCAGCAACGGAGTTGGAGTGACTTGGAGCTGAACCTTGCTCAACAAGGCGGGATCCAGGAAGTTGTGAGTACTTCTTCAATCTACCAAAATGCTGACACGACGGTGAAGTATAAATCCCAACAGACGCAAAGATTTGGCACCGAGAGAACCTGAAATAGCATTCAGTGAAATCTCCGACTCCTTGCATTCGACTACATCAAATTCCGGAACAGGCTCAGCTACCTCAGTGGAATCATAATACACATCCTATGTAGCATCATCCGGGTGAAGTTCTAACCCAGATAAGAGGTACTGGTGCAGGGACTTGCACTTATGGCCTGGCTGCAATTTGTCGTCACAGTAATAACAGAGTCCCTTATCCCTACGTTCCTTCATTTGACTGGGAGAGATGCGTTGGATCAAAAGACCTGATTGTGGCTTAGAAGGAAGAGCCAAAGGGAAAGAAGAAAGGCCCGGTTGCTAAGGAGAGAAACTTCCAACATGGCTCTAGCTCTGTTGTCGACCAAAATAGAAAGAAGTCGAAGCAGCACGAATATGGCATTTGAAACTCTAAAGATACTCTTCTTGGAGCTTAGCAAAGCCGAAAGCAGAAACGAGGCTTGTGGGATTTAACATTCGTACTGGGAGGCGAATGTCATCCTTCAACCCACTGAGAAAAAAGCTCGACCTGTTATTCTCGGAGACCCCATGTAACCTATTTGAGAGAGCTTCGAATTGGGTAGTGTATTATGCAACGTAAGAGGATTGACGCAGCTACATCAAAGCTTCCATGGGGTCGTCATAAGCCGGCCCAAAACAAGTCAAAATAGCGTGTACAAGGGCATCCCACGTCGAAAATTGCTCAGATTCTTTGGCATCTTGGAACCAGATGAGAGCCTCGCCCTCCATGTAAAACGAAGCCATGCAAATTCTTTGATGGAGCGGGGTCTGGTAATAATCAAAGAACTGGTTAACTTTATTAGTCTATCCTGCTGGGTTCTCACCGTCAAAATGAGGGAACTCAAGCCGCAAGGGCCAAGTATGCATCAATCTGTCCCCCTTATGAGGATCGTGATGGTCGTCATCGAACTGAGCACGACAATCGTCCTGATGATGCCAACCAGGATTGGGAAGGAACCCGTGATCATCACGGTATTGGCGGTGCTCACCTCGACCTTCACGACCATTGAAACGAGGATCATCTCTTTCATTAATACCTGGAAGAGGGTAAATGCCTTGGTCGCCCAAAGGTGGTCTCTCCAGGGGTGGTCTTGCCTGAGTTGTTGCCAAAGTGCAGAGCAAGTCTGACACTTCAGTGAGCTGCTGTTGGAATGACGTATTATGGGTGTGTTGCTGTTGCTGTTGTTGGAAGGCGGTGGTAGTGTTTTGCTACTGGAGGATGGCATCCTGGCATTCTTTCAGGGCCTCGAAAAGTTGGAACAATCTGGTGCTGTTGGCCATGATAAGGAATATATATATATATATATATATATATATATATTTGAGATGAAAAGGGAAGCTGCGGAAACAATGAATGGGAGAACTTTGGCTCTAATACCAAATGTAAGGGGGGTTTCGGTTGGAGAAGGAATATGGTGGAAATAATAGATGAAGGGTGCGTTTGGGATTGCGATTTCGTAGACAATAAGTGCGATTTTAAACCAAATCGCAAAACATAAATCGTTTGGAAACTGCGTATTTAAAAATTGCGATTTGAAAACGCATAAAATCTACTTTTTCAAATCCCAGATAAGATGATGTTTTTTTGAAAACGCATAATTTTAAATGTAAATTTGCGATTTTAAATGCTAAACTGCGATTTTGCCAAACGCTTAACTGCGTTTTTAAATATCAATTTTTTCAAATCGCTCATTTTAAAATCGTTATTTTAAATCGCACTTTTTGAAATCGCAAACCCAAACGGACTCGAAAAAAGGAAGATAATAATGGATACTAGTGGAATTGAAATGTTAGAATAGAAATTCAGAGCTCTTAGAGAGGCCCAATCTCTCCAAAGGTAAGCTACAATATCATTCTAGTCTACTTTGTTCATTCCTAATAGTTCTTATATAGACCAATCGGTTGGAATATTACCAACTGACTTGCAACCATCCTCTAGCTACTTAACAATAAAAGATACCACTAGGACATAAAAGTAAAATAACCAAGGAAATAACAACCGCAGGAATCCTTCTAGAATACTCTATCTGACTCAACCCAATCCATTCCACGTCATCCTTCTCCTACACCCTGGCTGAAGGTTGGGGATGATCCATGGTAGATCCGTGACAGTACATAGATAATGATGTTTGCAAAAAAATTTTATAAACTAATTTCAAGGAAGATAATCATTGAAAGTAGAGATAAATTATCAATCTCAATGCATTCTGATAAAATTCCAAACTAAAAAAGCAACAGAACTTTCTTAGGATTTGATAAACTTGGCAATTAGGAGACCCTCCGATAATCAACCATTTCATAGTCCATATTTAATTTTAAAGCATATGAGAGTGTATGTGGTGTCACATTATTTAAAAAATTTAAAGGGTTAATTATAAAAAAAAGCCTCATAAACTACTAGCCGTTTTTAAAGTAGTCACACTACTAAGTGAATCACTCAGGCCCCACAAACTACTAAAGAGTACAAAAAATGCCCATTTTGTCGAAATATTCATATAATACTATCGCCATGTGTCATATATTCAATTAAAAAAAATAAAAAATAAAAAATAAATTTAAAAAAATGAAAATAAAAAATGAAAAGAAGAAGAAGAAGAAGAAGAACTAGTTGAGCTACCCCATGGCCCTTGGGGGTGGGTTCGGCCACCCCACAAGGCCAAAGAAAAATAAGAAGAATAAGAAGAATAAGAAGAAGACAATGAATAAAAAGAAGAAGTAGAAGAAGTTAAAAAAAAAAAAGAAAAAAAGAAAAAAAAGAAAAAAGTTTGAGGGTTTGGCAATTGGGGATGGTTTGGCCACCCCCAGACCGACCATGGGGGACGGGGGTGGCTCGAACCACTCATTTTCTTTTTTTCTTTTTTTTTTTCAATTTTGTTTAACTTCTTCTTTTCTTTTTTTTCTTTTTTTCTTTTTTTTTTGAATATTTTTAATTTTATTGGATTTTTAAATTTTATTAATTTTCAATTGAATATATGACATGTTGCGATGGTATTATAAGACTATTTCGACAAAATGAGTCTTTTTGGCACTCTTTGATAGTTTGTGGGGCCCGAGTGTTGCATTTGGTAGTTTATGAGACCACTTTAAAAACGGCTGATAGTTTGATGGCCTTTCTGTAATTAACCAAATTTTAAATTATGTGGCAACGTAGACAACATATACACCGTTACATGTTGTGAAATCTAATATAGACTATGAAATTATTCCTCTTTATTTCACTTGAAATGGAGAGGATCCTATCCCGGACCAGATTTATATGAGGTAGTTAGGGATCCTCTCCATTTCAAGTGAAATAGAGATGAGTCGTTTCATTGTTAAATTCTTATTTTGTTATATTTAACGGTGTATATAATATTACGTGATGCATGCGTTGTAATATCATTTAAAACTTACAAATAAAGTGATATCATTTATATCATTAGATACAACAAAATAAAAATCTTTGTCATAAAATACTTTCATTCCATTTTAAGTCCAATTGAGATGATCATTGTCCAACTGATCCACCCACCCTTGGTCATAGGCCTTTATCAGACATCCCTTTCGCCCATCCATTTGGGCATTTTCATCGAATGCTCAATTTGGTGTGAAAGTTGCAGTGGCTTTCATGTTGTGGATTCTTTTAATTGCGTTGGTGAGTGAGATTGTAGATTTTTATTCTTATTTTTTTTTTATATATTTTTTTAGATATAACTTGCAAAAACCTACCGATTTATTACTAATTAATAAATAAATAAATAAATAATAATAATAATAAACTAGGAAGACCAGATGCTACTTCGCCTTGGAGGAGTTCAAAAGATATGATCAATAGTTAAGTGAAAGACCTGGAGGGAGGACTAAGATAAAAGAGTAGTGGTATATAAAAGGCTAAAGGATTTAGGTCCGTTTGGGTTTATGATTTAAAAATAGATATTTTAAATTGTGTGATTTGAAAAAATAATTTTTAAAAAACGCAATTAAGCGTTTGATAAAATCGCAGTTTAACTTTTAAAATTGCATGTTAGCATTTAAAATTTTGTATTTTCAAAAAAGTACACATTTATCTGCGATTTGAAAAAGCATATATTTGTTTTTTCAAATTGTATTTTTTTAAAAACATAATTGTCAAACGATTCATTTTTTACAATTTGATTTTAAATCGTATTTTTTTTTTATCTACGAAATCACAATCCCAAACATAGCCTTATACTCACTAGTGATTTTAAAATAATCGACCGTTAGCGGTTATTGAAACTCATAACCGCATTTTAGAAATGGACTTATTTTGGTATTTTGGGTCTTCCTTTAGCTTCTTTTTATGGCATATTTTAGATAGTTTTGGGCATTTATAAATAATTAGAAGGCTTTAAATTATAACAAAGCTTAATAATAATATTATTATTAATTTTTATTATTAATAACAATGAATTTTATTAAACTCAAAATGAAAATCCTATTTCAAACTCAATGAAATGACGTCGTTTTGTATGGTATTATTATTATTATTTTATATATAATAATATATATTATATATAAATATAAGAGAATGCAATTAGTTTTTTCAACCGCCTATAAAAACAGTTATACGGTAGCGTTAGTAGCTATAAACAATTAATTAGTTTTTTTTTTTAATTTTTAATTTTTAATTTTAATAAATAAGAAGTCAACTAGTTTTTAGTTTTTTAATTTTTTATAAGTAAGAAATCAGTTTTACACTCGTATATACTTTTGAACCCTTAAAAAACATTTTCTCAAATGTAGATTATGCCAAATAAATCATATTTCACATTTATGACACATTAAAATTATTTTTTCAAACTCAAGACACAAAAATACTTACCCAATTACATATGTAACATTACTAACAATTTTATTTTTTCTGAGTCTTATTCTTTCTCATAAAAAATTAAAATTATGTGGAAATGTTTTTTCATCTATTATTTTTTATTTTTAAAAAAAATTAAAGTAACTATAAATAATTAAGGGTCCGTTTGAATTTGCGATTTCAAAAAGTTCGATTTAAAATAACGATTTTAAAATGTGCAATTTTTGAAAAAGTAATTTTTAAAAACACAGTTAAGCAATTAGTAAAATTGTAGTTTAACCTTTAAAATTTAGCGTTTTTAAAAAAATATCATTATATTTACGATTTGAAATTTTTTTTTTATTTTATATTTTTAAATCGTAATTTTTAAAAACCGACATCCAAAATGAAGGACATAATCGGAATAAATAAAGAGTTACGTGTCATAGAGAAGCATTTGACTTTCTCCTTTCCTAAAGACGGCTGGCATGACGAAAACGAACTGAAATGTTGTTTTGCCGTTGGCCAGTCCGTCCTCTCAGTCCACTAGTCCCTATTCCTCCGATCAACAAGTCCTTCAGTCTCTCTCACTCTTTGACAATGGACGCCAACTCCAAAACCAGCGATGAAGATGCACCAAAGCAGCCACCGAGCTTCGACTTCCTCACCAGGAAAGCCTACGCCCCTCCTTCCTGGGCCTCCCATCTCAGCCCCATCCCCTCTCACGTCTTCTCTCTCGGCCATGTGAGCTAAATTCTCTTCTTTTTTAGTTCTATTTTTCTTGGATTCTAACTTACAAATTGGAATCATAGCAATTTGATCTTGTTCTTTATCAGCTTCCAACTCCAATCCACAAATGGAACCTTCCCAATTTGCCCAACAACACCGAGGTCTGGTTGAAGGTAATAATCCCTTTATACCTCGTCTTTGCTACTCTTTTTTAATCGTCCATTGCAATATTTGATTTTGTTCTTTTTGGTGGGTTATTGTTTTGAAAATGTTTGACTTGTTATATTCAAGGAACCAAAGTATGTTGGGGTGTGACCGTGTAATCACAGATCAACAGGACAAATTTAAATGAAAATAGAGATAAGTATTAACATGGCAATCGAAAGTTCTCTCAATTTTTGACTTATATGGCGTTGTTGATGCCCATTTGGATGAATTGAGAAATCAGAAACTGTGACAGTGTAATCACAGATCAACAAGAGAAATTTAAATGAAAATGGAGATAAGTATTAACGTGGCAATCGAAAGTTCTCTCAATTTTTGACTAATATGGCGTTGTTGATGCCCATTTGGATGAATTGAGAAATCAAAAAATCACTTAGGTTAAGTTTCAGTATTTTGAGAGTTTGGTTTTGGGCCAGTGTTAGTTGCCCATGAAATATTGGAAGAGTGCATTTCATATGCATGCATATGATTTGCTTGAAGCTTTTATTCTATTGCATTACATTATTTTTTTTCGTCTTTTACCCTGAAAGCATTCTTAATTGTTTCTGTTGTCTTTCTCATTTTATTTTGGTCATAATTTTAAAGCTAGTCCTTTTGGGGTGTATGTGTGGATACCAAATTTTATTATGTGGTCAAAAGAAGAAGAAAATGAAGGGGAACTATGGACTGTTTGCACCTATGAGCAATCTAAGCACAAATGGCGATCTTGATATAATGTATTGAAGTTTGAGATGACCCTTGGATATCTTCTTCAATTTCATGGTTTTCACTGACAGAAAAATTTGCAATTCTATAGCGTGATGATCTTTCGGGAATGCAATTGAGTGGGAACAAAGTCAGAAAATTGGAATTCTTGATGGCAGATGCCGTGGCGCAGGGTGCTGACTGTGTCATCACAATCGGAGGCATCCAAAGCAACCACTGCCGTGCAACTGCAGTGGCTGCAAAGTATCTAAATCTTGACTGTTTTCTTATACTACGAACCTCTAAGGTCAACTATTTTATTTTTGAACTTTCCCCTCTCCCTTGAAAAAATATCTCATGTAAAATTTGCCTATTCTTGAATAAGTGTTTGGCACCCTTGTTGCTAATTATCTCTTGATAAACTGCAGGTCCTTGTGGACCAAGATCCTGGATTGACCGGCAATCTCCTGGTTGAGCGTTTAGTTGGAGCTCATATCAATCTTATTTCCAAAGAAGAATATGCCAAAATTGGAAGTGAGGTTTGTCAGTTTCTTTTTTGTTCTGAGCTATGACATATTGATGCATGTTTAGTTACGTAATCATTACTGCATGCACTATTGGATAGTTTATTGATGTGTTCTAACTCCGCTGTTACTACTATTAATATCTCAAGTTGAAGTCTGAAGCTGAAAGGTGTTTGTTTAAGTGATACTTTTGCTAGACTTATTTAAAAAACTACAACTTAAGCAATATGTATGGTTGACATGGATTGTATTTTGTTTGGACAATGAGAAATGTTTGGTTTCCATCTTTTGCCCATCTCTTGTCCATCTCCATATAAGAAATGGGCAAATCAACCATTGAATATGTGGGACAGATTATAGATTTACAAAAGAGATGGGTAAAAGATGGGCTGGATGTGTCATGTGTGTCATCTCTCTTGGACAATACCAAAAGCGCTAGTTGACCCTTTTTAGTTACAGTAATATGGATATGCATAAGACTAAGGTCTGAATGAAAATCCTTGTTCAAGGATGTGAATCTTTCTTTCCTGGTTAATGATACAGAGAGAAGAAAGCTTCTCCCTCGGGAGAATGGAAGATAATAGTTGAGATTAGATTAGATTCACCTCCCCACCTCCCTCCTGCGCCCACCTTTTTTTTCTGCGGAACATCTTCCATGCATATGGATTAAAATTTCTTTTACAAGGCTTGAGTAATGAATGTAGCTAAGGATGCAATTAAAAATATCCAGTTCAAGTTAGAATGCTATGTCTTATTTTCTCTCTCTCTCTCTCTCCCTCCTAACAAAAGGGTAATGAATGTTGTGGTAGTATTGCATTGAAGTATCCTTACCCATATCTAGTTCACAATTAACTTGAAACATTTTGGAATGGATTTATTCATTTGGAAAAAAAGTTATGTCTTAAAAAATTTAAGAGGTCATATATGTAATGTATCTAGATATAAAAGAACTTTAGACTAGTACCCAATGTTTGCCCCATAAAGGTCTGGTACTAGAAGGGAAATTTAAATACGATTTTTCACTTTTGGCAATTCTGCATGAAGTTGCATTTTAAGGTTATGTTTGGGTAGAAGGAAGAGGGTAAGATGGCAAAAGGGATATCCTTTGGTTAAGTGGTGAAACAGAGAGGGAAGAAAATGGAGTGAGCCCCCTTACCTTTGGGTCCACCATTTTGTTTTCTTCCAATGGGGAGGAAATGGAGGGAAGAAGAGAGAAGAAGAGTCTATTTCAATCTTTAATATGGGGCCCTTCATTTCCTTTCCTTCTTATTTTTCTCACTCAACTAAGCACCTAAATTGAAATTTACTTTCCTTTCTTAGCACTTGTCCCAAAAGCCTAAGGCGATGAGAAACGGTGAATTTAATTTAACCATTATTCTAACACCCTCTCCTTACATATGCACATGGGTTCCTTCTCAATAAGTAGGGTCCAACATGTGGAGCTTTTGAATTTAAATGGGAGGTATAGAGTGGAGGCAAAATTTATATTTCTTCTTCTGTCCAGACCTTTGTGTTGAATGATCATGGTTAATTTATATATTGTGTAATGCTCTAGCTGATGGATAGGTTGGCCATGCCATATAATGTTGTTTTCTTTCACTATTCTACATTCATCCATTTTGCTTTTGACTGTTGGTGTGGCTTTATGTGGCTGAACTCATGTAGTGGAATTTGTGTTACCTCAATCAAATTGCTCAGATAATGCATTATTGACTAAATTATTATTGACTCATGTAAGTTACATGTGACAAACTGTATTATGTTGCATACAATATTCATTTTTTCATATTGATTAACTGAATTTTTCCATTGCAAATACTTTTAGTGATTTTCTTTGTTCTTCTGAATTTCTCAGTCTCTTACTAATCTCTTGAAAGAAAAGTTGCTAAATGAAGGGAGAAGGCCATATGTTATTCCTGTCGGTGGATCAGACTCCCTAGGGACCTGGTGAGATTGGGTTGTTGATTTCTATGTTATTTTATTTTTCCATTTGCATTCTATTGTTTGGGAGAAGTAATTTTGTCAATTGAAAATTATAGTCGGCTTTCCTTGTAAGCTACTTGTTATTGTGAAATCTTATGTTTTATTCTGTATCAGTAAACTGTTCTCTGGTCCAAAACCATTGGAATATGTCTGATATCTGAAAAAAGGCTTGGCAAAGCATATAACCTGACTTTAAATGATTTTTGGTTATGCTGCAAATCTCATGACCATGAGTGGCTCAAGGGATGATAGAAATGTCAAGTGTGACTTTCGTGACTTGAGAGTCTAGCTGGAGTGTCTGAGAGGGGAGATGGACCATTTAATTGAAAGTTTGGACGTGGGCTTGGGTCATTATGGGTCGGAGGATAAAGTCAGCCCAGTGGGGGCCAACAATTTAGTAGTTTTCATATTACAGTAGTATGGAAGAGGGTTCTGTCCTACCTAATGTGGTATATATAAAGAGAATGAAATGATCGAAGTTTTGAAGACTATGAAAGGGTGGTGGTGGAATTAAAGGCCTTTTTCTTCAATACCCTTAGACAGCCGCCGATGATTGCTTTCATTTTTCTAGCTTTCATGATTTTCTTGATTTTTCTTTTTTCCTTTCTTGGTTAGGTGTTTTTCTTGTATATTTCTTGTGTACTTGGGTTGTGCCCTTTGGCCTTGCGATTACTAATGAATTAGCACCAGTGATGAAAAGAGAGTAGGACGGAGGCTCTCCATTTTTACCTAAATGTAATATAATTTTCCAGTTTTTCTGTGATGCTGATTAGAGAAGTTGGCATTTGTAGAACCCACTTAAAATTCTGGAATTCTAGGAAATTTAGCTCCTTTGGTAGGATTATTGTACCCTAATCTTGGGAATTCTATTTTTTAATTTATGTGTGCTCGTGTTTTTCATTTTTCCCACGATAACTGCAGTGAGGGCCAAAGTGGAAAGAAATATTTGGATTGACATACATATCTAGATATATTGCTACAAGGAAGTGGTGTGTTTGTAGTCGGGTATATGGCTTGACAAACTGTTTAGTCTCTTAGGAGGTTATTCTTATTCTTTAATTTTTCTTTTTTTTTTTTGGGGGGGGGGGGGGGGGGGGGGGGGGGGAGTTTGGACACGTTCCAAAAGTAGGATGCACTTTGTGGCCATTCTGAAGTTTTAAGTGGTCTGGTGATTAGGTGCTTTGTCTTTGTTCCAATTGAAGAACTGGGGTGATTAAGAATTTCCAGATCTCATCAACTTGCTAGAACTTCTGTATCTGAATTGCTCTAGGGTGCAGTTAGGGGGAAGGAGGTACTCTGTCCTTGCGACCGTAGGTGTTCTCCAAGCTACTTATTGGTTTCAAGCAAGCATCAATGGGAAAGGAGTGCCAACTTTTTTCACTGCTTCTTTCTCCTGATTTATGACTATCTATGTCAATATCTTGTTGGATGAGTTTTTATGAGGAGACAATTCGACCAAAGGTTATGGCAGGTGCACTTGTTGTTTCGTTGAAGAGCCAATTGTTCATTCTTTAGTTGTTGACTTGCATCAATTCTTCGGTCTTGTGCTTTGTTGAATGGTGAAAACTCTTTAACAAATGAACTACTTTATGGTCTCATAAAGTAACACTCTTTAATAGCTGATAGGAAATGATAAATTTAATCACTTAATCAAATATTCTAACACTCTCTTTTATGTGTGGGCTCAAACTCCTTAATAAGTGAGGTCAAACACATGAATATTTAATTGAAATGAGAAATGAATGACAGAAACAAGGTTCGAATTCAGGATCTTTGTTCTGATACCATGTTAAATCGCCACTTATCAAGAAAACTTAAGCCGATAATGAATGATAAATTTAATCATTTAATTAATATTATAACACTTGTAAATCTTTTCAGTTTTTGGTTTGTGAGAGGGAAGATTCCACTTTTTATGGTTTGCGTACACGGAAGGAAAAATAACATTGGACAATTTAGTAGTGTTTTTTATGACTGCAGTTTGCTGTAAAGCGGTGATGGTGAAAAGCTTTTCAACCTGGTGAAAGCTCATAATACCCTAGGTTTCAGAGGACTTTTCAATTAGGTTTCTGAATAATGATTGGGCTGATTTGATTTTCTCAAGAGGTTTAGTTTTAATTGTCTTCTTATTTGTTTCCTCTTTTCCCTTTTTTTTTGTTGGTAGAGTTTGGGGTTGTAGGGGGAGTTTGAGACCTAGGTGCTCCACTCGTGTTTTTTAGGGCCCTACAATGAAAGTCAGTTTTAGTTACCCTTGAGTCGGTTTTAGTTACATTTGACTTGCCCTTGGGTGCTCTCCTATTGGTTCCTTTTGGGTATTTGGGTTCACCCTTTTGCATCTCTTTTAATAAATTACATTAAGAAGTTGAAAAAGGATCTGGGTTACTACTTGCCAATTTTTCTTATTGGTTTCTCTCTTTCTTCCTTTCTTTCTTTTTGGTGTGTGCCTATGCAATTCCCTTCAAACTCAAACTTCTAACCACTCTCTCTTAATGAGTTCCGTTATTTTTTTCCCAAAGTTTCCTCGATTTCTTATTCAAATGTTATTATAATTGCTGTCTGCATTCTACCTTTTTACATGCGATATTGTACTGTTCAGGGGCTATATTGAAGCGATCCGGGAGATTGAGCAGCAGCTTCAGACTGGGACTGGCAAAATAAAATTTGATGATATTGTTGTAGCATGTGGCAGGTTCCACTCTACTCCATCTGTCAGTTTTTGCTGCTATCAGTGATGTTTTTTTCCCCTTTAAGCTTCTGTCTATCTTTATCTGGTGTAATACTGATGTTGCATAGCCCTTTAGTTCTAAGATTAGGGGCTGCCTACAATCTGAATGGGTGGGCTGAAGGCATTGAAGTTTGGTTTTATGGTTTAGAAAGCTAATTTGATAATTATTGAGAGAAAAGGGATTGTTATGTTTGGAAGAGATACATGGGTTAGGCATTCTTTGTGTGGACGGTGGCATTAGGGAAAATCTTGACTTTGGGTAACCCAAGGAAGTGGAATGTCATAGTGGTGGATTGGTGTTGAATGTGCAAGAAGAATGGGGAGTCCATTGATCACCTTCTTCTTCACTGTGAAATGACAAGATATTTATGGAGTTCGATTTTTCGTCATTTTGGTGTTGATTGGGTTATGCCTTGAAGGGTAAAAGAGTTGTTGGCTAGTTGAAGAGGTCAGGTAGGAAGTTGTAACATTTTGGAAGTGTGGAGGATGACGCCTTTGTGCTTAATGTGGTGTATTTGGAGAGAGCGGAATGTAAGGTGCTTTGAAGATCGTGAGATTTCAGTCGTAGAGCTAAAAAATATTATGTTCAAATCTCTTTATACTAGGGTTATGCCCCTTAGCGCTTTCAAGGAGGTTGAAATACTTATCCCAAAAAAAAAAAAAAAGAGGAAGAAAAAGTGAGATCGCAGAAATTTTCTAGGAATCATCTTTTAGGAGTTGTGTGCTAAAATTGGGGTTTGAGAGTAATTCTTCCTCCAGATGTGCCTTCTTATATGATCCCTTTCAAAGCCATTGGTTTGGTTAAACAATCAGACTCAGCTAGAAAATTCATGCCAGAACTACTCCTAGTAAACATCCCTGAATCCAGATAGGTGTTCTTAAAGTCCGCTACCAAATCATAGATCTTCCAGAAAAGACTGAAGCAAATTAACTCACTCAGGACTGGTTGTCAAAGAAGAGGTTGAGGCCAACGTCCTGGTTAGAAGACTATTAATCCAGACCATTTGTGTAAGCATTCAAAGGCTCTCTATAGAGTCAACTCAAACAGGCTTTCAAAATTCCGCAAAGCACTAAATATCTGACTTTATGAATTTTAAAGAGTAACAAAAGAGTATCATTTTTGGGGTTCAGAATACATGGGCACTAGAAAAGCTCCCTGTATACCTTTGGATTTGTTTCAATTATTTCCTCTTTAGTTTTTTCACAAATATATTTGTTCTTTTAGTGACTCATTTGCAGTAACAATGACTTCACTGAGTTGGATTTGAATTTAGTTTAATTCTATAAACTCTGCCTTTTATAATAGCAAACATTTTGTAGGGCGTTTTACCATCAAAGAAATGACTATTCATCTTTCATATCGTTTATTTTTGGGAATTTGAAAGAATACTGTGATGCAGAAAATATGAGAGTTGATGATTGTACTGATACCTCACTAATACGTAATTTTTATTGATTTTCAGCGGGGGTACAATTGCTGGTCTGTCGTTGGGATCATGGCTGAGTACATTGAAGGCAAAGGTTTGTCCTTCTTAATGTATTTTCTCTTTTGCTGTTCTTGAACGTGCCAATTAATTTCAGTTCTATGTTTCACTTATTTGTAGGTTCATGCATTCTCTGTTTGTGATGACCCCGATTACTTTTACGACTTTGTTCAAGGCCTACTCAATGGACTTGAAGCAGGTGTTGACTCACGTGATATTGTTAACATTCAAAATGTGAGTTTTTAATTATATTAACACAGGTCTTTTATGAGAATATTATGCTGTTTCATTTCTGAGCTTGCTGTCATTTGCCGTCTGCATTCTAGAAATGCATAAATTAAAATGTGACTACATATATTCACTTTTGTTGAATTTATAGTGTTTGCATGAGTTGGAGATCTTTCTTGGTGGCATGTATTACTTGTAACGTGACTGAGTGAGCTTGCTGTAGTTTGCCTATTTAAGAAGTTCACTTACCAGAAGGGCAGACTACAAATTTTACCTACATTCAACATAGCACGTGTGTCATTGAGAGAGAGAGAGAGAGATCTTTTTTTATAGACATGTATTATAGGGCTGCACTCATTTCAGTTTGAGAGAGAGAGAGAGAGAGACAGTTTTTTGTTGACATGTATCATAGGGCTGCACTCATTTCAGTTTGCCTGCTGGTTTTTGTTTTACATAAATGCTAAGGAAACTAAAATTTTTCATCTTTTTTAATGTAGTAAGGGTGGGTGGGTATGTGGGGCACACACCTGTACCTATACACTTGAAGGATAGTCTCGGGTATTCTTGAACTTTTCCTTTTTCTTTTTATTGTTAATTATTTTATCTTTTCCTTTTTCAATTATTTTTTTCTTTGTATTGGGCCCTCATGGAAATCTTTGATTTCTAGCTATCTGGAAAATTAACGTTGAAGTGGTATGTTTTGTATTTTATTGGTAAGTTACGCAATGACCCAATAGATATTGAAGCCACAACCTCATCCTCTATCATTTTTGATTGGCATGTCGAGTTCTCTCATTCATTCATTCTCTCTCTCTCTCTCTCTCTCTCTTGTCCCTGCTTGGGGGTAGGGGTTGTATTCCCATAAATTTTGGGCTTCTTTAGTAACATGTTGGAAAGACTTTTCTCTTTTTAAACACAAAAACACATGCTCTGTTTATTAATGTATTTTGGGGGGTATTTTTTGCTTTTTGTTTGAAAAAGCATTTTAATGTGATGTAAAGGCAAAAACTATTTTTGTGTTTTTAGGAGTATTTTGTGTTTAGGTTGTTTGTTAATGTTTTTGTTTTGAGAAGAGAGAACAAAAGACAGGAAGCTAGAATTTTGACAAATGGAGCCACACTTTTTGAAAATAGGTTACTAAACGAAACATTTTTCAAACAAAGCACAAAACACTCTTAAAAAATAATTTTAAGAAATGGAGCCACACTTTTTTGAAAACAGGTTACTAAACGAAACATTTTTCAAACAAAGCACAAAACACTCTTTAAAAAATAAAACACAACACAATACTTTTTAGAAAACTATCCTAAAAATATTTTGAGAAAGCACATACTTATTTTTTCAGGTATGGAGGTTGGCTTGTTATTTGTGAAAAATAAATAAATAAATTATTAGTATTTTTTTTTAAAAAAAATAGAAGGTATCTGCACGATGGAGGAGAGGGGTGCTGCAGCGGGAGGGTGTGGCCATGCAACGGCCCCTAAAGGGACATAGTGGCCAAGAGGGTGTGGATGGCCGCCACTAAGTTTTTTTTTTAACAAAAAATAACAATAAAAATTCAGGCCATCCTTTATCTTTAGTTTCTTTGGTTTTGGAAATACCTAGATTTTTTGCTTTTTAGAAACGTTAAAACACACTTTTCTAGTAGTTTATCAAACAATTTTCTTGTGTGAAGCCCACAGACAATACTTTTCAAATGTGAAACCTATTGAAAACACTTACTCAACTTTCTATCACATCAAGAACTCTTTTCAATTCAAAACACACAAAACCTTTTTCAAAACACTTACCAAACATACACTATATAAGCCTATTCTGGAAGATTTGGGTTTGTGATTTTCTTGCAAACTAATGATCAAACCCTGAAAAATCACACTGTGATAGCTCCCAGAATTAGAGTTAAATTCTAAAAGAAACAATACGCACGTTAGTTGTAGATATGCTCCCTTCGGGTGGGAGTAACCACATACAAGTGTAACAAGACTGAATTCTCCCCCTCTTCCACCGGCAACAACACTTCTTAAATAATAAAGACTCCCCTAGCTAGACACGTACTATCAAACATCAACTACATTACAGTTAGATTAATGCTAAATGTCACCCAATATCTCCTTGTGTCCTCCTAAAGTTGATGTGGCTTTTAAACTTACCATTGAATCAAAATCCAATAGTGATTTTGAAAACTACATCAATTTTGGAAAACACAAGGACGACATGCGTCTTACATTTAGCATTACTCTTACAGTTAACTCTCCTAGACACGTACTAGCAAGCACTCACTTCTAGTGATACGTCCCTTGTTTCAGCCTCCACGAATAGATTTGAAGCCTACGTTTTTCGGCCTCCACAAAGAGACGTTTTGGCAGTTTTTTCGTGCCTATCACACTGTTCTTTAATGACAATCCTTTAAGATGCTGTGTATGCTATAGATTTAATGAGCTATGACGCACAGACACAGACCCATGATGCACACAAGCACATATTATCTAGGAAAATTTGCTTACAATAATAATCAGCATGAGAATGCTGGTTGATTGATTATAAAAACAAGTAATCAGATTCTTATCTCCCTACAGGCCAAAGGGCTGGGCTATGCAATTAACACCTTGGAGGAGCTTAAATTTGTCAAGGAGGTCGCTGCAGCCACTGGTGTTGTTCTTGATCCAGTATACAGGTATGCATAATATTTTGCAATGCGTCATATTTTTTCTCCATATAGATGCTTAGTACAGGAGAATCTCAACTCATAAGACAACTTTTTGGCTAGAGAAAAGTTTAATTTCTTAAGGGGAAAACAATGCCTTATGTCAGAGCTTATATGGAATATTGGTGTGGGAGAGTTGTATTGGCAGTGGTGATACCCCTGACGCACGTCTCAACTTTCAAATACTGAAGTACAGCTAATCGTAAAAGAAATACTCCAATGATCCAATCAATTAATAGTTTCCCAATAAGAAGAGAAATTCCTGCTTCAAAGCTTTGATTAGAGGACTGAGCTCTCTTCTTTTTACACCCTAAATCGTTAGCAATTAGTCGTTTGGTCAATGTATGCTTCAAAGGGTCTCTCTCTCTCTCTCTCTCTCTCTCTCTCTCACCACATTACAGTGTCATGGGGCAATTTTTCTTGAATTTTCCTTTGCCTTGTGATGGCAGTCAGTATTCCAATACTTAGTCTCTGCCTACACACACACACAATGCACGCACAAGAATTACGTGAAAACTCCTAGCCTTTGTTCAACAAATTGATCGGTACAAAGGACAGATCAAGGCCCCTGCAACCTTCGTGTCCTCAATCATCTTGCCACCAACGCTTACAATATTTTTCCACGCATAACAGAGGCTAGCACACTTCACATTCTGTTTTACACACTAGAGTCTAGATACAAAGATTTCTCTCATCCTTGGGGCAGTTTCTTATCGAGTAACTGCCCCTCAATGTTTGGGAGCAAGACAAGTAAGATTGCCATGTCTTATAACTGCATTCATGGACTGTCTCAATGCCTTGCTGCTAGTCTCATGCTTGTCTAGTTATTTCAAATAACTATTGATAACTGCTTTTCCATGGGCTGCCAGTCACATGCGTTGGAGCATGCATGACAAACCATTTGTCCAAGAGCTTTTGTAACTGGCTTCAACACTCTCTAACTGACACTGATGTGCACATAGCACAATCTGCCTCGCCTGCATGCTTGTGTGCCCATACTCGTGTATTTGTTACTTGTGCTCAAAACACACTCACTATGATCCATGTGCGAGGTTGTGCATGCATAGATTACTTTCTGCACATAGCACGCCACACATCCATTCGCAACGCATAGCACACTCGCACCACGAGCATGCGGCATACTAACACATCAGCAACATACTATCATTCAAAGAGTACCAGTGGCCACAACATATAGAGGCCCATGTTGTGTTAAGCCCAGGGCACTGCTCCCACATGCATCCATCAAGATAGGCTACTCCCATACCCGACATATGCACCTCGCAGGAACACAGTAGGCTACATCCCAACAATCTATGCTAGGGCTAACTTGGAGCCAATACATGGCACACCAAGCCATCCTCGACACCCTGCTGGCAGCATTATATACCTTCTTCCACCAAGCTCCAACTCGGTGCAAGCGCATGCCTCCATGCATTTAGATTGCATGGTTGGCATGGATAGAAGCTACCACCGCATGTTACCACCATTGTCATCGAGTCAAGGGTCTGGCACACGGTAGGATTATTGTTGAAAGGTTCCTCTACACATGAAACTGCCAACCATGCAAGCTAATGGCCGGTGTAATAATGTCTAGTCTAGTTATTGAGCATTTCTTTCAGCATAACATGGTCTCTTTTAGGACGGGGGTAATTGATAGTCACACACAGTGGTTAATTATTGGAAATTATATTGCAACAACGGGAAAAAAGCTATTTCTTGACTGTTTGGATTCTGAATGAAACAAGGTTATTGTTAACCCTGATGTTATTTTGTTTTGTTGTTAGTTTGTTTCCCCCTTCTTGTTTGGTTTCATGTGAAGATTTAATAAAAGAGTTCACCTATGTTAGTTGAGCAGAAGTTTCAACTGATTCCTATGTACATATTATTGTTTCTGATGAGAAGATTGTTGATTCGATTGATATTTTGTTGTGGGTAAGCATAAGCATAATTGGTTTGAATGATATTTTCCCTTATTTGGTTGTTTCATTGTAGTGGGAAAGCTGCTTATGGGATGATAAAAGACATGGTTGAGGATCCTAAGAAGTGGGAAGGGAGAAAGGTCCTCTTCATACACACAGGTGGACTCCTAGGGTTGTTTGACAAAGTTGAGCAGATGGATTCATTTGCAGGGAATTGGTGTCGAATGGATGTCCACGAAAACGTTCCTCGCAAAGATGGCACTGGAAAAATGTTCTAGAGAAGCAAAACAAACATTTCAAGTGCTTTGTACTGATGCATGTAAAATACTCCTATATTTACATTCATATATAATGGATCTATAACGATTCTGGAGGGAGTACAATCTTTTTTTTTTTTTAATAATCCCAAGGGTGCTCAATCGGTTTGGAATCACGCTTCATAAAGCGAAAACAACTAATTCGGATAACCTGAAGTTTTGCCATTCTTTCTTCGGGAGCTCGAAGAACTTCTCGACTTCACAAATTCAATCTAAGAAGTGTTTTTTAATACACATTCCCATTAAATGTGGGAATATCAGCTTTTACCTATATTCATTGATATCGATTCTTAGTCCATGAACAACATCGTTGGAATTTGCTTCATTTGCCTCCTTATGTTGTTGGACATCATATTTGTCCGAATTCTTTCAAATTCAGGCAAATGATTGTGGAAGGCTATTTATAGGACTCATCTGACCAAATAAAAATTAGATTGTTCAATCATTTATCTGGTTAGATGGGTTCTATAAGTGATGTCTCACAATCACATGCGAGTGAATTCTCTCAAATTCGAACAAATAATTTGGGAGCCCTCAGCCAAACGAGTATTTTATAGAGAGTCGACAAGGAATTCCATAAATAACTGCCATTTTGATCCTCTGGTACAACTTGATGAATTTAATAGATCCTTTTAGGAGGCCCCCCTATTAGTAAGCTTGGATCGAACCTATCCCATTTTTACAGTGCGATGGTTGGCTATTCACGGACTTGCTATACCTACCGTTTCTTTTTTGGGGTCAATATCAGCAATGCAGTTCGCTAATACTAATCTAATAAGTGAAGTAGCCGTCGTTTGACCAATTGGCTTAGGCACCAGACTGCTCGTGCCCGCCCATTGTCTCGCCCTAAATGGAATGGCTCTCTTAGTTATGTTGCGCCCTAACCCGAGTCCCCACGTCCGCTCTTTTCCACCCACAACCCAAGATGTTGGCTTTGCCAACACAACATTAGGGTCGTCCCCTTCATTCTATGCTAACCCTAGCACAGAATAGGGTAGGATTGGTATAACGATTTTATATCATATTAATAAAGGTGAAAGCTTAGTTCTACTTTGTTCAAGTGATTTTGTCAAAGCCACAGAAAGGAGAAGGGCCTTTTCAGCAGGCTGATAAATGAATGTGAATAGCACAATGAGAAAAGAATTATGATCGTTAGAATGCCACAACAAGATCTTAATCTTTATCCTTTTCCTTGTAAGTCAAAAACAAACCCGAATGTGCTGTTTCACCCCTATTCTTGAAAGCTTTCTTCCTTGATTCTAATACCAAGGAAGAAGATGGCCAACCTCTCTTGCTTGATATTCTTCTTTCAGATAGTATTCTATCTTCCCTATCCGAGTAGGTCGTTTCCACTCATTGAAGATTTTATTATATTCCCCAGTTGACCTTTTTTTGTTGATAGAATCTTCAATGAATGGAAACAAGCCACCTTACTAAGAAAGGTGCTTGTTGAATAAGGTCGGCTTTCGAGCCCAAGCCCAAAATATAGGTTGGGTGCTTGAGCGGATGTTTCTCATATCGAACAAGGCTTTTCTGTGCTTTGCATTGTACTAGGGTATATAAATAAGTGCATATATTCAAACATTACTTTATGTTAAATTACCACTTGTCCCAAAAGCTTAAGCTGATAGGAAGAGGTAAATTTAATCACTTAATCAATACATTAACACTTCCTCTCACGTGTGGGCTCAGACTTTCTTTTAATAAGTGAGGCCCAACACGTGGAATATTTAATAGAAATGGGAGTAAATGACGGAGTCAAGGTTCGAGTTCAGGACCTTTGGCTCTGATACCATATTAAATTATAACTTATCTCAAAAGCTTAAACTGATTGGAAGAAGTAAATTTAATCACTTAATTAATACTTTAACATTTTAAAGGCTTAAAGTGTCTTGAGCCTTGAAAATGCCAATTACACTTTCTCTTTTTGCCATGTGGGACTCACTTCATTCAATGCTCTTTAAAAGCTTCCATTTAAAACATTTCCAAAACACAAAATAAGATATATACATATTAATTTGAAAATGCTTTAACATAAACACTGTGGGACGAAAATATAATTTCTAATATTACTCTTTTTAAAATAATCTCTAAGAGTGGCCGCCTGTATAGGGATTCAATTATTAAAATCCTCCCCTCATGCCAAACTAGACCCTTAACCATTAAACCAGACTTCAATTTTAACAAGAGCCCCATGGCACATGGCCAACTGGCCCCTAGTCTTGAAAACAAATCTGAAAAATTAAATTTTCAAAGAGTAAAGGTTTCCTTATCTATCAAAACAAAGCATGTTGCTGGCTTGATGCTAATGAATTTGGACCCAAATTTTTTTCCTTTCCAATCTATATTCTTTTCCTCCAACCTTTGAAGCCAAGTTGAAGGTTGGGTTTGTAGTTTCAAATTTCAAAGTTTATTTGTAACGCAACCAAAGTAATAAGTTTTTCTTGGAAGCAAAATAATCCAAATTATCTCATTAAATTTTTGATTAGTAACTTAGTATCTATTTCGGCCCTATTAAGTATTTGTGTTTGGAAATTAGTAGATTAAAACAAATTAATATAAGCATCGTAATTATTGAGTCATGGCGTCTGTCTATTGAAGATATCCAAAATGTTTTAAAAATTATTAAGAATATGTTACGTGAATGATTTATCAAATACGGAATATGATAAATTGTTAGGTTCTGAGAGAACCTAGACCTTTTTAAGTTATGTGGGAAACCTAAACTTTGGTGTTAGAACAGTTTTCAGTCTGGTGACGTGTAGATCTTTGATTCGTCGTGTTCTTCGTAATCTGCAAGGAAGAACAAACAATGGGTTAGAGGGGGAGTCTCCTGACGTCCCTTCTCCGATGCCTAAGTCAGTGGGCCATTTTGAAGTGCATTGAGAGTCGAGAGTTTAATATATTTTTAGTATATATCAGAGTGTATTTTGTACCAGGGGTAGCAGCCTATTTATAGGCACATAGTTATCAACCGCATTGTTCCACCTTCATGTCATGGCCGAGTGGGACCCTTAGTGGGATAAGATAGAGGTTGAGTGGGAGAGTGGGGGAGTGGGACACTTACTCTTCATAGGATATTTGAATCATGTATCTTATTCCATGTGTTCCAAATATAGCCTTCAAGTGTTATAGGATTCTGTTAAATCCTAGTGACTAAGCGGGTCAAGTTGGGCTAGCAAGATCAATTGGGCCCTGGTTCGGGTATAAGCCCATTTGCCTAGGGGATGATAATTTCTCCAATACTTAGGTTATGAAGGAAACCTAGACCTTAGATTCTAAGGGAATCTAGAAATTTTTATACACAAGGCTTGAGATTAATTTTCTTCTTCTTTATTCATTCAATGACATCGCTTAAATAGAAGGGATACACGACTTAGACTTGGACTATAACTCATTAATGACACCTACTTTGAGATAACTCACACTCAGTTAGGAGATAACTCCTACACTACTTAGAGTTACACCCCTTACACACAAATAAATGCAAGACTCTAACATTTGATTCTAACACCACACTGACACTAATAATAAAGATAAAGCAAACTACAATATGTAATCAACTACATGACTACCATATATAATCTGACTGCAACACTGACATATAATAAAAAATATAAGAGTAGATACTAACTATCTAATGCAACACTGACTTCACAACAAAAGTAGATACTATGGCATGCTAATCACTTGCACTTTATTATCATAAGAGAATATCTACCAAGTATTCCTCAAATTTCAATAATTGTTTTCAAATTAAATGAAAAAGAATTTGATATAGCAGTACGAGTAATGTTATATGTCACTCTTACCCTCCCTAAAGCCTATGTGGCACGGTCCTCTTTATTAGAAAAATCATTCTCCATGCACCAAATGCTATAGAAGACCACGCCACATAGGCTTCAAGAGGATGAAAGGGGATGTGAGGGTGACGTATAATGTCATTACTCTATATCATTATTCATGAAAAAGAATGAAGTATTGATTAATTTGACAAAATCTTTGTGATTTAATTTGAAAACAATAATTGAGATTTGAGAGAATTTCTAGAAATTCTATGGAATCCTAATCTTGTTTGGTTTCTATGATTTAATTCCCTATTTGGGTTAGAATTATTTTCTTATTGAACTTTTTTTCTTATTTGTTGGTACAGTTTTCAATACGGTGTGAACTGTACGTTTTTTGATGTTATTCACGCTCCCACGAACAACCACTGCAAAACAACTAAAATTAAGAAACCCTTACGGGGGTTTCGCTCCGATGCTTAAATTAGCTTATGAGAGAAAAATATGTTTTGCATAAAATATTTAGTCTGTCGTTTATACCTAGGTATGAGTCTATTTATAGGCAAAGAGGCGTAGTAAACCTAAATGGGTTTACTACTCCAACTTAAACTAGGAGTATCTGGAGTTTGATTTGGTCTATGAGTCATATCCCCGTTCAACTGGAGTTGGACTGTTGACCAGATTATTCAAAGAGTCCTTATTGGACCCCGATTAGGACTATTACCTCAATTCGTCTTGGAGTAGGATTATTTCCAACATTAATGAACTCTTGATTTAACCTAATTGGTCTAGATTTTTTTTTGGTAAGTTTATTGGTCTATAATTTATTTCTTTACTTAGCTTCTTACTTTAATTTAATAGGTTTAGAATTATTTTCTTACTAGCTTCCTACTTTTAAATGGATTCTTCAATCTACCTATATATAAGGTGAGGTTTCCACAAACTTTAGAATATGTAGAGGGAGGCAAACAAGAGGGCTTTAGTTCTTCAGAGCTTTTTAATAAGGTAAATTACACTATCTTTTTTTTTTTCCTTTATTTTTTTTAATGTTCAATTATATTTTTTTTCTCTCTCTCTCTCTCTCTCTCTCTTTGTAATATTATATTTTCTCTTTAACCACCGCCTTTATGTGGTCTATAGTTGAAATCAATAAGTGTGAAATTTATTTTCATTGATAGATTTCAAGCTGTGCATTTTGTGATTGCAAAACCAAAACGGATTGTAGTGTTATCCTTCTAGTAATGTGAGATATTATGTTTTAATTTTATAATTGTTTAATAATGTTGACGTGACATTTTAAATTAATTATTGATTTTTTATTTAACAATTATAAATTAAAAGATTGATTGAGAGTACTACGTTAGCTTTATTTGATAAATGTTTGATAGAATTATAATATCTAACATTTAACTATTTCTTTTAAGTTGTCCCCCCCCCCCCCCCCCCCCCTTTTTGATTAAAACTTTTTTGTGTTATGATGAATGTTTTGGATTGTTTGTTGATATTTTTGTTGTGAGAAAAAAATATATATACATACATACATACATACGTACATACGTACATACATACATACATACATATATGCTAGGTCTTCTTTGCTTGAGTTGTGTCAGGTCTTTTTTTTTTGCTCCGAAACAGGCCGAGTTGCACCGATCCCTTATTTCGAAGACTTTGTACTCGAAACAAGTCGAGTTTCACCGATCCTTGTTTTCGAGGTTTTTTGCTCCAAAAGAAGCCGAGTTTCACTGGTCCTTTATTTCGAAGACTTGGTACTTGAAACAGGTCGAGTTTCACCGATCCTTGTTTTCGAGGTTTTTTGCTCTGAAACAGGCCAAGTTTCATCGGTCCTTTATTTTGAGGGTTCCTGTATTAACACAGCACAAGAAGACAAACAGATCAAAAATATAAGTTTGAAAGAGATGCTTTGAGTGACCATCGATTTTATTGAGGCTTCTAGCTGTCATCGAACGAGGCGGCGCTAAATCTCCTTTGTGTGTTGCACAAGCTCGAGGTAGTGTAGCTTTTTCATGGCCTCGGATTTTTCACCCTTGAATCGGATTTTCATGGCCTCGAATTTTTTAGCATTAGTGAGCTCATGGTTGCTCTTCAAAGTAAAAAGTTCCAAACCTGGCCATGTTTTGCTCACGAGCGGGCATTTCTTTAGAATTTTCCGATCTCACTGGATAGAGACCTCCAGCCTGAAATATTAGCTTCGCCTATGTCTAAAATGCACATAGGCATGCATATATGCAGCAGAGTCTAGCAATTAACAATTTATTAATGCAAAGTATGCAAAATTGCATCAAGATTCAATCATGCGACTTGATATAGTCTTCTGTTTCAGTTTTCTATTTCACCGGGTTGGTACCGCCCAACTTTTATACTTAGCTGATTTTTAGCTAAGTATGAAAGTTTTAGGATATTTGTTTTGTACTACCGGATGAAAAGTTTATGGATACCCCCCAATTTTTTAAACTTGATGTGTAATCATTTTTGCGGTGAGAAGCTAATTTTAAATTTCACTGATCAATGCATGAGATATATATTTGACTGTCTAAAAATTTATCAGAAGGCTAGCATAAACGAAAATGCAAAGAGTGAACTTCTCTCAATATTTTGATGAAGTTGTGCATTGGGACTTCTCGGAAGAGACCTTTGAAATGTGCCCTCGGATTGGAACCTCGGGAAATCAGACCCTCGGTCGAATTTGAGCCTTCAGGAAAATTGGATCCTTGGTCAAATTTGAGCCTCGATCTGATTGCTCCTTTGTCTCGGAATGTTTCCACAGCTCGGAATTTATCTTCGACTCGTATTTTATCCTCAGCTCGAATTTTATCCTTGGTCGTATTGGAGCCTCGGTCAAATTAGACCCTCGGTCAAATTGGACCTTAGGCTCGGAATGTGTCTTTGGCTCGGATTTAACCCTTGGGTCAGGATTTATCCTTGGCTCGGATTGGATCCTTGGCTAAGATTTCACCATCGGGAAAACTATACCCTCGGTCGGATTGGAGCCTCGGTCGAATTTGTCTTCAGCTCGGATTTTACCCTTGGGTCGGGATTTTTCCTTGGCAGGCATCCTCCATGACCCTACAATTATGTCACTTCGTCGTAGCTATCAAGCAAGTAATTAAGTATGTTGATTTTCGCAACACAGCAGGTAGAAAATACAATAACTAATTAAATTACTGCATAAAGGAACAATACCACTCATTTTTTGTCAGCATTGCTTTTTGCTTTTGATTGTGATATCACCTCACCTCATTTATTTTTTTTTTCCTTTTTTATTTTTTATTTTTTTTATAACCTTTTGTCTTTATCTTAAAAAGAAGGAAATAGTAAAGCACTTATCTATAAATTTGGTGAGGTGTGTCGGAGCTTGCTCCAAAAGTTGATTGTGGACGGATAGGCCTCCTCGGGAAAATTGGACCTTTCGGCTTGGAATTTGCCATGGTGGTTGAAAGACCCCGAAAATCCTACAGGAAGGAGTCCCTCGTTGTGGGAAGCTCGGCCAATATTCTGTATTGGTCGGCATTTAAGTAGTCGGCTTGGAAAATTGGAGCGTCGGAAAATTTCTCTTCTCTACCCTTGCTTCGGTTTTTTTTTTTTTTTTTTTTTTTTCCAGAGAGTGTTCTCTGCATGTCTCGGCTGGTAGCCTTTTTATTTTTGTGCGGTAAGGAGCATATAATTGTAAGATGCCCAATCTGCATAGAGAGCTTAAAGGGGCTCCACGATAATGAAGGTTCCTTGGTAGTGATAATCTAAGCCTCTTTGCTTGCCATTTGGTTGAGTTGGGGCTACTTTCCGCTGTTTGGATACTGTACACGATACTCGTGATGTTTACCCACAAACGTTTCCATTGAGACTTGGCCACCTCTCAACCTCTTGCTTAAAGACAAAACTTGCAAACAGTAATGAATCATTCAAGCATAACTCTCTCGATAAGCAAATTAGACATTAACTGCAGATTCCTACAAGTCGTGCTAAACGACGGTTGCTCTAATATTCATGTAGCAATTACTCAGAGAAACTTTTATTTTTTTTTCTCGAGATTGACTGTCAATAAATCGTTTTCTTCTATCGGGATTACCAAAAATATAGATCTGAATAAGATATCTCATAATATGAGAATGCAGAAAACTTGTAACAGGTGAGTTTCCTGTTACAGAATTTGGATTAAGGGAGAAGAAGACAATGGAATTGAATAAGGAACACTTTACTAAAAAATTAACAAAACATAGAAATTAGGCATTCGAGGTGCTTGGCCTCCATGAACATTCGAGGTGTTCTTCCTCCTTACAGTCTAAGACTGAATTACAAGATGAATGCCCACTCTCTCACCCTTCTCCCCATTTATATAAGATTCTCTCAATACCGTCCCTCCCACAATAGCCTCGCATCTTAACAGAATTTGGAAACCAAAACCAACTAACAGAATACTATTTACACCCCATACCCTCCACGTCATCACTGCATGAGTTGGCGCTGGACTACTCGTGACATTACCTTCCCCTTTTAAGCACCCTGCCCTCAAGGTGCTGATTGAATGAAAGAAATGTAACTCAGTTATGACATCTCTGCCCTTCCTTTGAAACAACAATTCTTCCCTTTCTAGTAAAACAACCCAGTTGATCCTCAGTACTGCCGGACTCCAGCAAGACCCATGATGCACTCTACTCTAGCCAAATGCGGCCACAAGAACTAGAATCCTCCACCCCTCTCCATGTTGTAGCATATGCCTATGCAACTCGGCTACTAGGATGTTCCAAGCCCAAATTACAGCCCCCTTTACGAGATCAAAATAGAGCTCAATGTGCTCGTCACGTGTAAAAACACCAGCTATACCAGTTCCAGCAAGATTACCTCCAAAAGTAGCCGCCTCACCCTCTTCTTTGTCACATAGCAAGAGTGGCCAACTAAACCCATGTGGAAAAGTTGTTGTAAGGTGCAATAATTCCTCAGCTGCCACGTAACAACTGACTGAACTCCACGGCGGTTTTCAGGTTCATTTACAGCTAGTTCCCGAGGCTGCAATCATGTTCTAATACCACAATTCCGCTTCCTCCAATTTCCCAGCATTACAAAATCCTTTAATCAAAGCACTATATCTAGTCACATCCAAGTAAATTTCTTTACTCTGCATTTCATCAAACAATTTAACTGCGTCAAATATTCTATTGTTATGAACCATACACAGAGCAGTACCCTCCCATGAACCCATCTTACAAAATGCTTTGAGAAGATGGATTGCAATTCCTTCGATGGAGATGTCTGGGTACTTCTTCTGGGTTTCTATGATTTCTTCTCGCATGGAGAATTTACCCTCAGTCAACTAGCTTGCTTGCTTCGGTTGACCCATCCATTGCTGTATGTTTTAAAATATTCGCAAATGCACGAATCGTTTGCAATATAGCGTTTTGCAGTGCGAGGTCTATCCACAGGGAATTGCGTTATAAAAATTAATTTCTATTTAAACTAATTATATCTTAACCCAGTTCCAATTTTTTTTGGTTTTAGCATGCAAAATATCAGACTAAAACTAAAATTGAAATAGAACAAATGATAAAAAGTACTAAGGTTTTAGAATCCACCTAACCAAATCAAACAACACACTATTGTATTTTATTCATATACCCGATAAACATTTAAACTTTGTTCATTACTCAAGTTCCCTAACAATGTATGTTAAAACATTTAATGAATCCAACTCAAAGATAAATCACAACGAATATCCATTTGAAATCAAATCATCCATTGTATTCGTTTGATAAACAAATCACAATGGATATCCTCTTTCAATCAAATAATTCGATGTATCCATCGGTTGAAACACATTAAATATCTAACCTTTTAATCAATAAACATTCAATCTAAAGACACAAATCAATAAAATGAATGGGACTTGAATAATATTTTAATAAACATCGGATTAAACAAATAGCACAACAAGAATGTATGTGTTATCAATGGTGGGGTTTCATCCTCAACCTTAGTTGAGGATTTTAGCCTTCCATGACTCGAAACAACACACTAACTTGAATTAAAAACATATACATTAAAAGAAACTATGAATGAGTACTTAATAAAGAAAAGCTTATAAGTAGTTAATGTGTGAAGAAATCATTAAAAAAAAAAAAACACTTCAGAATTGCTACACTAAAAGAGAACACGCGTGAACAGGAACTGAGGCTCCAGTCATGTACGTCCGGTTCTCTTTAAACAAACAAAAAAAAAAAAGAACAAGGCTGGGTCATGCTGGAAAGCAAAGGAACAAGAAAATAAAAACAAAAACTATCGAACTGCTTTATGTTTACAAAAGAAGAAAGAAAACACAACTGCAGAGAAGAGGCAAACCAGCATGAACTGGTGCTACCCCCAGTCACGTTTTGGACTGCGTATTTCTACAAGAAAAGGAAATCTGGGCTGCAAATTAAAAAAAAAAAAAAAAAAAAAACCAGAACAAGAACCTTGCAAAATAAATCTGAACAAAAACTTGTAAAAAAAAAATGAATGGAAATAACAAGACCAGCATGAACTGGAGCTACCGTCCAGTCACGTTCTGGACTGTGTTTTTCTACCAGAAAAAGAACTCTCCCCCCACTGCTGGTGTCTCTAGGTTTTTATAAGGAAAATATAGGTTTGAAACGCGCTGAAAAGTGGCGCCTCTTGTCTTCAGATTTATGCAATTTCTGCTGAATCTTGTACGTCCAGCTTGTGTCTTCTATTTTTTCGTTTTGCTTGCAAAGACTTTTGTGCATTGCCTTCCAAAATAAAGAGAACTTGTTTCTTCCTATTTTTGTCATCTTTTTGGGAAGGGCCGGCCAGTTCACGTGTCTTCTTCTTCTTCTTCTTTTCTCCTTGCGCTGTGTTGTCTCATGGCTCATGCTGTTCGGGTGCTGTGAATTATGGACAGAGTCACAAAAAAAATTAAACAGTAAAACTTGCTCTTCAAACGGTGCTCCACGACTTTCTTGGAAAGGATTGCATGTCTGGTTCGGTGCTCCTTTAATTTTTTATTTTCTTTGGTCATTACCCACGCCAGGTCACCAAGAAGAACGTGTATAAAAATTCTGCTGGGTCTTGGTGCTGTTCCTTTGGAAGGCCACGTCCATGTGAATGTTTCTCTCCTCTTCATTTTGCACCTCCTCTTCACGTTCACAAGAGAAAAATAATTCAAACTGCTCGGTCGACTTGTTATGGAAGTAGCAAATTCAACCACTTCTTTTCTATTCCTTGTATGCAGCATGTCTTGGTTCGACTTGACTTCCACGTGATTTCAGGAGAGAAAATAGCAACTTGTGTTGAGACTTTCATAAAGGAGACCTATGCCTTGGCATGCCTATGCCTTTATTGAGCATGTCCTTCACGTGATGGGATTAAGATCTTTAAAGACTTTTGTCTTTTCTATATTAATCTCACATAAAGTCAAGAGCCTCCAGGTCTTGCATGGCTTAATTCAAGGGTCTAGAATTTTTCTTGCAATTTCACATAAAATATTACCATTTTAATTCAATTTCCTGTAAAACACTAAAACATCAAAACTAGCAAAAAAATTAGAAAATAACAAAATTAAAGGCTTAACAAATGCAAATTAAGGGGGTACAAATATACAATATTTTGGACTCATCATCCATCTATGAAGGTGTCCTTGTCCAGCTCAAAACGGCACCATACTTATAAATCTACTGCTTGCTCTTTTAATGTTGCAAAGACGGAAGTTCCCATCCCTTGCTGCCGCACAGATCTTGATGAATTCACTCAGCACTGTTTGTATAAAACTGGTATTGTTACCTACCCCTTAAAATGACACACCCTATCAAACAAAACGCACCCCTTCTTCCAAGCCCCATGCACCATTGGATTATTGGTTGCCAGTTGGTTTGCACCAATGTAAAGAGCCATTCTCTTAGTGCTACGTTGCAGTATGCCCTTACCCAGCTCTAGGTTCTTCTTTTAGCGTTCTGCTTTGTCAACAGAGCGTCTGGATTTCCACCCCCGACATTCCTTTTTCCAACCCTTGCTGGTCGGCCAACCACCCGACCTCATCCGAGTCCCAAGCCAACTCACTCGACCCTTTAGACAATCGGTTTGCTGTTCGGCACGGCGACCTCTCCCAGCCGAAGACTGCCATCGGCTGCCTCTTCTCCGCCCAAGGGATGGACAAGGAGGGTCGACCCGCCTCGGAGGACCACCCGTTCTTTCCCACTGGACTCGGCGGCATCGACTTGCCTCGGTGGTGCAGCCTCTAGAATGAGGTTTGCTCCTGTTGAACCCGCCACAAGCTAGGCCATCGTTGGCTCCCCGGATGCTACACGAGGGAAGCTCCACCGAACCCTTCAGTGGCTCGGTCTCTTGACTGAGTTCTACTTCGGCGTTGATCTCCACGTTATTCCATCACCATTTGTGCTTCCAGACCACCACATCCAACTCTCCCGACTGATCCAGAATTTGCTGCTCCTTGAGAAATTCGGACATTCAGAAATTCAGAAATTCAGAATTAAAGTGTTGTGGATCTTCGATCGGTTCTGTTGCTGGGTTTGTTGTGCGTTTTGCGCCATCTGTCGGAACTGGAATTACTGTGTGGTTGTCGCCTTGCTCCTCCTCTTCGTCTTGGATTTCTTCTAGTTCTTCAACCTTCTCAGAAGGAGAAAAGTGTGCTTAAAGAGCCTGAACAACATCTGCCTTTAGTGTGATTCCCTTCCTCGAGCAAGAATCATCAGGAGAGGACGATCCACCACCCGGAATCCTTTGATTAGGATTGCTGAAGTGTGGTTAAGCTCCTGGCCATTCTCCCGGTGGTCGAGCACGCTCATCCAGGAGAGTCTGGAATTGCTGCGAAAGGAGAGCAAGCTTAGCTCGGATGTCAACGAACATCTCGCGGGTACTTGACATCTTAGATCGAATTACCATATCTTGAGAAGAGTAAGCCATGGTTGCAATATAGTGGTTGCCACAGAACTGCTGAGAAGAATTTGGGGTTGAAAAAGGAGAGGGAAGGAAGAAATCAACGAAAAGATGGCAGAATTCGAAGTGATGGAAGAAGAACTGAAGGCTTTGCTACCACTTATAACATGTGAGTTTCCTATTACATAATTTGGATTAAGGGAGAAGAAGAAAATGGAATTGAATAAGGAACACTTTACTGAAAAATTAGTAAAAATAAAATAAAATTAGGCATTCAAGGTGCCTGGCCTCCATGAACATTCGAGGTGTTCTTCCTCCTTACAGTCTAAGATTGAATTACAAGATGAATGCCCTCTCTCTCACCCTTCTCCCCATTTATACAAGATTCTCACAATACCGTCCCTCCCACAATAGCCTTGCATCCTAACAGAATTTGGAAACCAAAACCAACTAACAGAATACTATTTACACCCTATACCCTCCACGTCATCACTGCATGAGCTGGCGCTAGACTACTCGTGACATTACCTTCCCCTTTTAAGATCCTTGCCCTCAAGGTGCTGATTGAATGAAAGAAATGTAACTCAGTTATGACATCTTTGCCCTTCCTTTGAAACAACAATTCTGCCCTTTCTAGTAAAACAACCCAGCTGATCCTCAGTGCTGCCGGACTCCAGCAAGACCCATGATGCACTCTACTCTAGCCAAATGCGGCCACAAGATCTAGAATCCTCCACCCCTCTCCATGTTGTAACATATGGCTATGCAGCTCGGCTACTAGGATGTTCCAAGCCCAAATTGCAGCCCCTTTTACGAGATCAAAATAGAGCTTAGTATGCTCGTCACGTGTAAAAACACCAGCTATTCCAGTTCCAACAAGATTACCTCCAAAAGTAGCCGCCTAACCCTCTTCTTTGTCACATAGCAAGAGTGGCTAACTAAACCCATGTGGAAAAGTTGTTGTAAGGTGCAATAATTCCTTAGCTGCCATGTAACAACTGACTGAACTCCACGGCGGTTTCCAGGTTCTTCTACAGCTAGTTCCCTAGGCTGAAATCATTTTCTGATACCACAATTCCGCTTCCTCCAATTTCCCAGCAGTACAAAACCCTTTAATCAAAGCACTATAACTAGTCACATCCGGGTTAATTCCTTTGCTCTGCATTTCATCAAACAATTTAATTGCGTCAAATATTCTATTGTTATGAACCATACACAGAGCAGTACCCTCCCACGAACCCATCTTACAAAATGCTTTGAGAAGACGGATTGCAATTCCTTTGGTGGAGATGTCCGGGTACTTCTTATGGGTTTCTATGATTTCTTCTCGCATGGAGAATTTCCCCTCAGTCCAACCAACTTGCTTGCTTCGGTTGACACATCCATCTATGAAGGTGTCTTTGTCTAGCTCAAAATGGCCCCGTACGTGTAAATTTGCTGCTTGACCTTTTAATGTTGCAAAGACGGAAGTTCTCATCCCTTACTGCTGCACAGACCTTGATGAATTCACCCAGCACTGTTTGTATAAAACTGGTATTGTTACCCCCCCTTAAAATGACACACCCTATCAAACAAAACACACCCCTTCTTCCAAGCCCCATTCACCATTGGATTATTGGTTGCCAACTGGTTTGCACCAATGTAAAGACCCATTCTCTTAGTGCTACATTGCAGTATGCCCTTGCCCAGCTCTAGGTTCTTCTTCCAGCGTTCTGCTTTGTCAACAGAGCGTCTGGATTTCCACCCCCGACGCTCCTCTTTCCCACCCTTGCTTGTCGGCCAACCACCCGACCTCGTCCGAGTCCCAAGCCAACTCACTTGACCCTTTAGATAATCGGCTTGCTGTCCGGCACGGCGACTTCTCCCAATCAAAGACTGTCATCGACTACCTCTTCTCCGCCCAAGTGATGGACAATGAGGGTCAACTCGCCTCGGAGGACCACTCGTTCTTCCCACTGGACTCGGCGGCATTGACTCGCCTCAGTGGTGCTTCCTCTAAACTGAGGTTTGCTCCCGCTGCCACGAGCTAGGCCATCGTTGGCTCCCTGGATGCTACACGAGGGAAGCTCCACCGAACCCTTCAGTGGCTCGGTCTCTTGACTGAGTTCTACTTCGGCGTTGATCTCCATGTTTTTCCATCGCCATTTGTGCTTCCGGACCAACACATCCAACTCTCCTGAGCGATCTAGAATTTGCTGCTCCTTGAGAAATTTGGACATTCGAAAATTCGAAAATTCAGAATTTTAAGTGTTGTGGATCTTCGGTTGGTTCTGTTGCTGGGTTTGTTGTGCGTTTTGCGCCATCTGCCAGAACTGGAATTAGTGTGTGGTTGTTGCCTTGCTCCTCCTTTTCGTCTTAAATTTCTTCTTGTTCTTCCACCTTCTCAGAAGGTGAAAAGTGTGCTTGAAGAGCCTGAACAAAATCTGTCTTTAGTGTGATTCCCTTCCTCGAGCTAGAACCATCAAGAGAGGACAATCCACCACCCGGAATCCTTTGATTAGGATTGCTGAAGTGTGGTTAAGCTCCTAGCCATTCTCCTGGTGGTCGAGCACGCTCATCCAGGAGCGTCTAGAATTGTTGCGTAAGGAGAGCAAGCTTAGCTCGAATGTCGACGAACATCTCGCGGGTACTTGGCATCTCATATTGAATTACTATATCTTGAGAAGAGTCAGCCATGGTTGCAATATAGTGGTTGCCACAGAATTGCCGAGAAGAATTTGGGGTTGAAAAAGGACAGGGAAGGAAGAAATCAACGGAAAGATGGCAGAATTGGAAACGATGGATGAACAACCGAAGGCTCTGATACCACTTGTAACAGGTGAGTTTCTAGTTTCGGAATTTGGAATAAGGGAGAAGATGGAAATGGAATTGAATAAGGAACACTTAATGAAAAATTAACAAAACATAGAAATTAGGCATTAGGTGCCTGGCCTCCATGAACATTCGAGGTGGTCTTCCTCCTTACAGTCTAAGACTGAATTACAAGATGAATGCCCTCTCTCTCAACCTTCTCCCCATTTATACAAGATTCTCTCAATACCGTCCCTCCCACAATAACCTCGCATCCTAACAGAATTTGGAAACCAAAACCAACTAATAGAATACTATTTACATCCCATACCCTCCACATCATCACGTCATGAGCTGGCGTTGGACTACTCGTGACAAAACTTATCTCATATTTAATGGAGCTGAGCACTAATTTAGTGCTAGTTGAGCACAAATATGTCAGTTGAACGCGATCCATGAAGCGTGAATGTAGATTTGCAAATTTGTTCCGGCTGGATGCGGATCTGCTACTATACTTCTCGAGAAACACGTGTTGGAGTCGTAAATGTAGTCTCGATACTGTGATCATCATAAATCTGTTATGTTTGGTTCAGACCTATTGTATGTAGGCATAGATTTGTGTAAATCTGCCTCTATTGACAAAGGGCGTGATTTTATTGCAAGTCACCTTTCTAGATTTATTTTTCGTAAGAAAAGATTTGTCAATTTCCCACAGACGACGCCAAACTGTTAGAACAGTTTTCAGTTTGGTGACTTGTAGATCTTTGATTCGTCGTGTTCTTCGTAATCTGCAAGGAGGAACAAACAATGCGTTAGAGGGGGGTCTCCCGACGTTCCCTCTCCGATGCCTAAGTCAGTGGGCCATTTTGGAGAGCATTGAGAGTCGAAAGTTTAATATATTTTCAGTATATATATAAGTGTGTATTTTGTACCTGGGGTAGCAGCACATAGTTATCAACCGCATTGTTTCACCTTCATGTCATGGCTGAGTGGGACCCTTAGTGGGATGAGATAAAGGTTGAGTGGGAGAGTGGGACACTTACTCTTCATATGATATTTGAATCATGTATCTTATCCCATGTGTTCCAAATATAGCTTTCAAGTGTTATAGGATTTTGTTAAATCCTGTGACTGAGTGGGTCAAGTTGGGCCAACAAGATCAGCTGGGCCTTGGTTCAGGTATAGGCCCATTTGCCTAGGGGATGATAATTTCCCCAACACTTAGGTTATGAGGGAAACCTAAACCTTAGATTCTGAGGGAGTCTAGACATTTTTATACACAAGGCTTGAGATAAATTTTCTTCTTCTTTATTCATTCAATGGCATCGTTTAAATAGAAGGGATACAAGACTTAGACTTGAACTATAACTCCTTAATGACACATACTTTGAGATAACTCACACTCAATTAGGAGATAACTCCTACACGACTGACAGTTTCACCCCTTACACACAAATAAATGCCAAGACTCTAACATTTAATTCTAATACCACACTGACACTAATAATAAAGATAAAGCAAATTACAAAACTACAATATGTAATCAATTACATGACTACCATATATAATCTGACTACAACACTGACATATAATAAAATATAAGAGTAGATACTAACTATCTAATCACTTGCACTTTATTATCACAAGAGAATATTTACCAAGTATTCCTCAAATTTCAATAATTATTTTCAAATTAAATGAAAAAGAATTTGATATAGCAGTACGAGTAATGCTATATGCCACCCCTACCGTCCCTAAAGCCTATGTGGCGTGGTCCTCCTTATTAGAAAAATCAATCTTCATGCATCAAATGCTATAGAAGACCACGCCACATAGGCTTCAAGAGGATGAAAGGGGATGTGGGGGTGACATATAATGTCATTACTCTATATTAGTATTCATGAAAAAAAATGAAGTATTGATTAATTTGACAAAATCTTTGTGATTTAATTTGAAAACAATAATTGAGATTTGAGAGGATTTCTAGAAATTTTATGGAATCCTAATCTCATTTGGTTTCTACGACTTAATTCCCTATTTGGGTTAGAATTATTTTCTTATTGAACTTTTTTTTTTATTTCTTATTTGTTGGTATAGTTTTCAATATGGTGTGAACTGTACTTTTTTGATGTTATTCACGTTCCCACGAACAACTACTGCAAAACAACTAAAATTTAGTAACCTTTACGGGGGTTTCGGTTCGATACTTAAATTAGCTTATGAGAGAAAAATATGTTTTGCATAAAATATAAGAGGCGAAGTAAACCTAAATGGGTTAACTACTCCCACTTAAACTAGGAGTATCTGGAGTTTGATTTGGTCTATGAGTCATATCCTCATTTAACTGGAGTTGGATTGTTGACCAGATTATTCAAAGAGTCATTTTTGGACCTGGATTAGGACTATTACCTCAATTTGTCTTGGAGTATGATTATTTCCAACAAAAACTCTTGATTTAAACTAATTGGTCTAGATTATTTTTTTTTGGTAAGTTTATTGGTCTATAATTTATTTCTTTACTTAGCTTCTTACTTTAATTTAATAGGTTTAGAATTATTTTCTTACTAGCTTCCTACTTTTAAATGGATTCTTTAATTTACCTATATATAAGGTGAGGTTTCCACAAACTTTAGAATATGTAGAGGGAGGCAAACAAGAGGGCTTTAGTTCTTCAGAGTTTTTAATAAGGTAAATTACACTATTTTTTTTTCCTTTTTTTTAATGCTCAATTATATTCTCTCTCTCTCTCTCTCTCTTTGTAATATTATATTTTCTCTTTAACCACCACCTTTATGTGGTCTATAGTTGAAATCAATAAGTGTGAAATTTATTTTCATTGATAGATTCCAAGCTATGCGTTTTGTGATTGCAAAACCAAAACGGATTGTAGTGTTATCTTTCTAGTAATGTGAGATATTATATTTTAATTTTATAATTGTTTAATAATGTTGACGTGGCATTTTAAATTAATTATTGATTTCTTATTTAACAATTATAAATTAAAAGATTGATTGAGAGTGCTACGTTAGTTTTATTCGATAAATGTTTGATAGAATTATAATATCTAACATTTAACTATTTCTTTTAAGTTGTCCCCCCCTTTCTTTTCTTTTCTTTTTATTAAAACTTTTTTGAGTTATGATGAATGTTTTGGATTGTTTGTTAATATTTTTGTTTTGAGAAAATATATATATATATAGACACACGTGATTTGTCAACTACCTCTCTTTTATTATGAGTTTTTTTATTTATTAAATTTATTTTTGTAATTAAATGTTTTTGAGTTTGGGCATGGAAAACCATGTGGTACGTAAAAATTTGAGTTATGCTATTCTTAACACCCATTTATCACATTTATTGACGTAACGTGTTTTAATTATTATTATTTTTTTAAGTGACTACATGATAATTCACTTAAATTGCGCGCACACACATAAAAGAACTATATGTATCTATGTATTAATTTATTTATGTTAATATAAAGGGGCATCCATGTGGGGGCGCCCCTCAGTATTCAAACCAGGTGATACAATGCCTGGCTTGTAAAATATAGCTTGTAAAATATAACTAGTAGGCATAATGCCTGTCAATTATATCGACTGGAGTTATGCCTGTCAATTATTTTTGTAGAAAGTAAATGCTCAAAACTACTATCTCTCCTATATATAGTCTCTTATTAAATGAGTGGAGATAAGAAATTGGGAAAAGACAGAACTCTCTCTTAGTTTTTCCTTAAGTGCTTCTAGACTGTAGATTTTGTGAATATTACTCTAATATTTTTTGGTAGTGTATTCCATTGCTGAGAAGAAGAGTTTTATTAAAGAATCACGTAAAACAATATTTGATCGTAGTACAGATAAGGTACTGCTCTATTCCGCTATGCATGAAAATTTTATTTCTAACAATTTATTTACATAAATTTGGACCCTACATGAAAAATCTTAGTTATGCCCTTGCTTGTGCGACCACCCCTCAGGCCTCAACAAAGGCGCGATTCATGCAGCCACTCCAAACAACCCCTCTGCTTGGGGTGGCTGATCGAGCCAACCCTTTATAGGATGTGGCATGTGGCGTGGTAAAATTATTTATGACCATTAAGCCGTTAATACTATGCAAATAGTTTTGGATAAAAAAAATGAATTAAAAAAATTAAGGAATTACAAGTTTTTTTTTTTTTTTTTTTAAAAAATAAAAATAAAAGGAGGGAGTAAATTGAAATAGTGTAAAAACATAAATGCTCGTTTGTTAAGGCTTTTTAGCATAACATTTTGCATTTTGGCCAAAAAGCAAAAGTATTAAAAAATAATTTTGAGTGCGTTTATAGACAAAAATTGTTATTTTAAATCAAATTGTAGAGAATGTATTGTTTGGAAGTTCGTTTTTAAAAAATTAAGATTTAAAAATGTAGAAAATTTGTATTTCCAAATTGCAGGCAATAGTATGTTTTTAAAATAAACAATTTTAAAGATTAAATTGTGATCGTAAATGTCAAACTGTAATTTTATTAAACGCTTAATTGTATTTTTAAAAATTACATTTTCAAATCACTATTTTTAAATCGCATGCTTTAAAATCTCAAACTCAAAAGACAAAACTACCTTCACTTTTATATCACGTTACAAATAATAATAATAATAATAATAATAATAATAATAATAATAATAATAATAATAATAATAATACTAATAACCCTCTCAAACTACCATCACATTGTTAATGTCCTCTCCAAAAATTAATTATGTCAATGCTCTCCCTAAATTATCAAAAAATGTTAATGTCCCCTAATGACAAAAATATCATTCATAAAATTATTAAAATAAAATAAAAACTAAAGAAATTATTAAAAAATATAAAATAACAAAAATTTATTCAATAATAATAATAAAAATTAAAACTGGTTTTTCTTTTTATTTTATTTTTTTAATTTTTTTTCTTCATAATTTTCAGTTATTTTTTTGTTTGTTTTTTTTTTCCTATATATATACTAGATTATGAAAAAATTATATTATAAACAAGGGGCATTACTTTTTTTGGATTTACTAACCAATAAATTTTTATAGTGTTTTATAACCTTATCAATACAACAAAGAACTGTGAAGGTGGACAGTCAAGATTTGTCAAAAAAAAAAAAAAAAATTAAAAAAAATTGGTGTTTGGGGCCTTGGGGGTGGCTCATAGGCGGCAACCAGCCCCCAAATACTCTTTTTTTTTTAAAAAAAAAATTTTATTTAATTTTTTAATTGAATAATGACATGTGGCAAGGGTATTATAGGCATTTTTCGTCAAATTGGGCCTTTTAATTTTTTATTTTTTTTGGTAGTTTAAAGGACTAAAGTCTAAACGTCAGTGGTATGAGAGCTATCCATAAAATGACAGGTAGTTTAGGGGCTAAATTGTAATATTTCCTCAATCCTATGCACGACAAAAAAGCGAGCGCCCACAATTTTAAAACCGTCACCTTTTTGTTTAAAATGGCGCAAACGTGTGTCTTTTGGCCGCTTGATTTCAAATGCGCGTAGTTTATAATAAATGGCGCAAAAGGTTTCTACAAAATTTTCGAAGAGATAAACGGAGCAGAAGACGAAGAGGTTTTTTCGAGAGCCACATGTGGTTTCAGATACTTCCTTACTTCTGGTATTTTTTAGGCCTTTTCAGTTTCTCCGATTTCCACCATTTTATTTTATTTTTTTCACTCTGCATGTGCTTGGGATTGAGATTTTTGTTGTTTTGTTCTGATTAACATTGATAGCCACTTACACAGAAATGAAAATTAGGCCAAAACAAAATCTGAATTCTGGGATTTTTTTAATATATTTTATTTAGTTTTTCCACCTTCTAAGTAGAAAAGAAAAGTTAAATTCTGCAGAAAACGTTGCTATAAGTTGTGGGATATGATTAAATGCAACTTTCAATGAGTCATAATTCGATTTCTCGAGACATGGGTTACAAATTTATGTTGTAGTAATTAAGTTGGTCTACCAGGTCTGATAGATTTCTTTGTTTACATACAACAAAGCATGATGGGGAATTCTACTGTAGTATGTTCACTAGATAAAGAAAAGAAACGTAACCCTCAAAACTGGCTTTAATCTACATGTTAACCTATAATTACTTCGATATGAACTACTGAAATACTAAACACGTGAAGGATTGAACTACTGAAAAATGAAACTACCTAAATATTCATCAATTTGTCTCATCAGTCATCATACATCATTCGTATTTAATGGGATTATCAAGAATTGAAGGGGAGGTATAGTCTCTATGTAGCTTAGTTGGTGCTTGGAATGGAAATGGTTTAATTTAAAGGGAGGCAGTGATGGAGTCAGGATTTTGGTTCACAAGGGGGCAAAATTAAAAGATAAAGTTAAAAAAATGATTAAAAATATTAAAGAATATAACTAATGAAATAAATAAGCAATTCAACTAAATTTAATTATAGTTTAAAACATATAAATTTAATTTGTAATTTATTTTTTCACGCTTAGTGTTAATTTATTCAGTTGTACTCGACGGCTTTTCATATTTTGAAATTGCTACATGATTTCTTTGTTGCTGATATTCTTGAATATATCATTCTCGATGTACTTAACCAAACAATCATTCATTCATTGATCTCCTATTTGGTTGCCTAATCTATTTTTAACAATATTTATTGCTGAAAAAAGCTCTTTCATTTGCAACCGCAAGAACCTATGCCAATGTCATGAATGAATAAACTAATGGATATACCATATTTTTTTTCATCTCTACCATCTTCTAAGCAAAGATATCCAATTCCTTTTGAGTGTTGCAAATTATTTAGTAGGATATATGTTTCAAGCTAATTATCTAAGGCGATAAGTTGAATGCCTGAAAAATATTTCGGATAAAACTGAGCAATCCAAATTAATTTCTCTTAGTTAAAAGTAGCAAATGAGTCAGCCAAACTCAAGCACATAGCATGGAGTAACAATTCAGAATGAGATGTGATTGGTGTCATTTTCTTTCCCATCTTTTGTACATTTATTTTGCAAATCTCATGTAAGGAGATGGACAAGAAATGCTCAAGAGAATAAAACCAAACATTTCTCATTTAGAATTTACCTCATCAAAACGTTTGTTAAGTTCATGGAGTTGCATATCTATAATAATATAATAAAGCTCCACATGGTAATGATGTGAATTTTTCATGCTTAGAGCTTTTCTTCATAACCGTTGTTGGTATAGACTATTGAATTTAAGATTTGATGTGAATTTAAGATTTAATGGTAAAAAAATGTTTCATGCTTGGGGCCTTATGATTAACCATACCCAATCTAGTGATCAATTGATCATGCAGTTAATTGACAAGTGCACATCCACCATGCCAATTTACTCGTCATTCACTGGATTGAGTTTTGTTAATCATAAGACTCCAAGCATGAAAAATGTAAGATTCAGTTGAAATGCTTGTAATAAGATTTCATGTTTCAAGCTTTTAGGTAAGCCAACGGCGTCATCTACCCCCTCTCAGCCCCAGCTTTGCCATTGAAGGGGGGTCTTAGTTTAAAGTTGTGCCTTGAAAGGATTTAATTTAAAAGGGAACTGGCATACTTTTGTCAATAACTTCTTTATAATTCTAGTAGAAAAAAGCTACCTTAGAAGGAATTTTTGCTCTCTACGTGGCCTTATGATCCTCAACTCGTCAATGTCTTATGACAAGAGTCAGAAAAGATAATAAATATTACAAGTTGAGGCTCATTGTAGTTTGTCTTCCCTACTTTGTTAACATGAATCTAAAAAATACATGGAATAAAGCTTCCAACAAATCTATTTTTATACTGTTGTTCTATTTCAAATTTTGGGCTTCAGTGAGGTTCACCTTCTAACCAGCCAATATAATTGGCCTACGTTCTTTAGCTACAGCAAATAAATCTGAAGAAATTGGTTGGAAGTTCTGTAACCAAGTTGTAGGCTATGCCTAAGAGATATTCTTTTCCTATCTCTCACCTTAAAGACCGGAAACCCTAGGAAATCTTAATGGCGGTCTAGATAATAACTTCATAAAGACCAACTGCCAAAGTAGAGGAATCCTCCTCTGCCCGTACCACTGACTTACTATTCACCTCAACAAGCCTCCCATTCCATAGCACACCTCCACAACCACTTACTTGACAAGGCATTTTTGAGAGAATCAAGTCTCTTGATATATGAATCACCTACTAGGAGGACAATAAATCAGTTACTTCTTTGGTCCAACTCATTTAGAGAGAGAAATGGTAAAGAAATACAAAAATCCGGGGATACTCAATTTGTAAGTAATTGGACAAGCTTGAGTACTTGACCACATTGTATGATTAAGAATAAACACCTGAAGACTAAAGTTGATGATTTGTTTCAGCACTATATAATTTTGTTCTTACTTATATATTAAAAAAAAAATGTATGCTTCTGATGACACATACACATGCATGCACATATATGTGATGGTTAGTTACACTTTACCTGCTCATGGTTTCTGTTGTGTTTGATTTGCCAATCTCTAGTATAAAAAGTTGTACTTTATCCATTCGAGTCGCATGTTTTATTATTTTTCAGTCCTTAATTGTTAAAATTCGGATGTATAAATCCGGGGTTTCAAGCCCATACACAACAATAGTAATCTCAATAAAATTTGAATACATAAACCTATGAACCAAAAGCAAATGCAACTAGACCTCAGGAGACTCTAGTGTGACTTTTTAAATCATAGGTTGGCAATTCAAACTTGACCCAGGCCAAATAAATAAAGTATGATTTCCCCTATATAAGAACAAAGTTTAAAACCTATTCTTGGATAATTGGTGCTAGTTGTATAATTTATTTATTAGTTTCTTTAATTCTATATGCTTATTTTTCACTCTCTTCTGCTTTTTTTTAACTCTTGTGGATGTGTGTTTGGGTGTGTGTGTGTGTTTTTTTTTTCGGTCCTCATTTACCTGCTTACCATTGGTCAGAATTTTCTGATTGAAGTAGAAGGCTGGGTTCTGGTTGCATGCTTGAGAGCTAGTGTGGAAATGTTATTGCAGAGCTCTCTCCCAAGTTCAGTTGAAGCAGCTTTATCCTTTACCTCTGATCATGGAAAACGAGACTTAACGTTTGAGTGGATAAATGCTGAGACCAGGCAATGTTGTATAAACTGTAACGAACTCTCTCAGGATGGTTCAGAGCTATTGACTGCCAGCACAACATTTGAAACTTCTGGATCAAGTTATATTTGCAAGCGAAGGAAGCTCCTGAAAAATTCTGTGGTTATTTTTCCTCTTGAGGCGGAAGTTAATGTAGTACCTGTATTTGCAGTTAAGAATGGTCCTTCAGACATTCAAATTGAGGATACAATTGATGATGGAACTGGTGCTCCTCTCTCTGCAGAGAAATCAGTTTTTGAGTTTAATAGTGCTAATGCTTCTATCCTCAATTCACACAAGTTTAGCAAGAGTCCTTGTTCAAAATTTAAATTCTCTATTAAACCTGATGTGAATACTAAATCAAAGTTTCTTAGCTTTGGTAAAGATCTTAGATCTGACTGCTCTTTACGGGAACCGGATACACAAGTTGGCTCTGTTATCAAAACTGATGAGGCTAATCACATTATAGAGAGCCTTAATCATGATATTCAGGTTAATGTAGCACCTGTATTTGCAGTTAAGAATGGTCCTTCAGGCATTCAAGTTGAGGATACAATTGATGATAGAACTGGTGCTCCTCCTCTCTCTGAAGAGAAATCAGTTTTTGAGTTTAATAGTGCTAATGCTTCTATCCTCAATTCACACAAGTTTAGCAAGAGTCCTTGTTCAAAATTTAAATTCTCTATTAAACCATACGTGAACACTAAATCGAAGTTTGTTAGCTCTGGTAAAGATCTTATATCTGACTGCTCTTTACGGGAACAGGATATACAAGTTGGTTCTGTTATCAAAACTAATGAGGCTAATCACATTATAGAGAGCCTTAATCATGATATTCAGGATGCTAAGGTTTCAAATGAAGAAGAACTCTTTCTCAAAGACCTATGCATTTCTGTACTAAGAAGTAATGGATTGCTTGAACCTGTTTGTCCTAAAATAAGTTGTGCTTCTACAGATATTCTGGGAATTGGTAGTGATAGAGGCTATACCCAGTCTTGTAAGCAATGCAGTTTTTCAGAAAATATATTGAATATGTTGCTTTGTGATCAATGTGAAGAAGCATTCCATGTATCTTGCTGCAAGCCTAGGCTGAGGATGTTGCCGATTGATGAGTGGTTTTGTCATTCTTGTTCAAAAATGAACTGCAATCCATCAAATAAGAATTCGTTTTCAAAATCATGTATTACTCGGAGTTATACTGCTTCAAGATTTGGATTGGGTCCAATAGCGCACATGTTGAAACACATTGAGCATTATACATCAAAAGTTCGGATTGGAGAAGATTTTCAAGCGAAAGTTCCTGACTGGTGTGATCAAATTTCCAAGTATGTCATATTATTGTTGAAGATCTGTGCTATTATTGTTTATTTATCATTTATTTTATTTATTTTTATATTTAGTTTATTCTCGTTTCATGTGAGTTGCATGTGTTGAGTTAATGAACCTCATCTTCTTTTAAGTGCAATTATAAATTTCAAATCAGGATTGTTATAATCAATCTGATAATTCAATGTAGACTTCACTTATCTAATGTATTTTTTTTAATTTGAGTACTTTTGCTTTACTTCATCTGTTCGTATGTAAATAGGTGGTTATAACTTGTGTGATTATCCGACTATGTGGATTTTCATCAACTCTAATTCTTGTTTTTATTTTGTATTTTCATTTCTTTTATTTGTGTTGCAGATGTTGTACTCTTGCTTTTTTAAGTAGTAACTCACTCTGAGTTTTGTTCTGTATTCCCATTGACATATGTTTGTCAATTGCTTGACGTTCAGTGTCCTTTTTGCACGAGCCAATTCAAGGGACTGATTTCTTCTTGAAATGCTTGAGGTCCTTTGTTTTTAAAATTTTCCTTAGCATTGCTACAATGTCTTTGATTTAGAGATTAATTGAGAAGGGGAAGAACTATAAAAAATATGCTCTCAAGTTCATTAATTATAAGAAATTTGAGTGAACTCCCAGATTGTGTTAATAAAAGTGAAAGAATCATGAGTCATCTCCAATTCACTAAGAAGATGAATGCAATCAACTTCAGTGGCTGATGACTTTAGACTATTGTATTTTAAGACAGGTTGTTGTGTGGACTGGGAAGCTTTTCCTTTGACTAACCCAAAAAAAAAGGCTGACTCCTCTCTTATAGTAGATTGCTTCTACCTGTATATGTTGAGGGGGAAGGAATTATGACCTTGAATTTAACAATAAGAGTAGGACAGTTATATCCATAGAGGTATCTTTGCCAAAAATGTTGTTATTGCTTATTGGTTTTAGAGTTACTTTGGTAACTATGCCTATTTGCTACTTTTTTTTCTTCTTTTTCTTTCCTTCTTTCTTTTCTTTTTCTTTTTTCTTTTTTAATTTTTAATTTTTAATTTTTTATAACTACCGTTGAAGATAATTTTAGCACTTTTTCTGGTTCATCAATGGAAGGGTTGCCTTGGTAGAATTTTCTGGATGTTGGATTATATGTTTTGGCATCACACGAGAATTTGAATCATGTAGCAGTCCTTTCTTGTTAGGACAATTTACCGAGAAGTAAGATTATCCGAACAATTGACCAAAGACCGAAGTAGCTCTCAGTGATGTGCCTGCAGAAGATATAAAGAAGAGGGCATAAGAACTTGCTGGAACGGGTCGGCGGGGATAGCTCAAATGCCTAAGTTAGCATGTTTGAGTAGGAGAAGAAGAAGAAGGGTTTGAGCTCGTACTTTAGAGTAAAAATAGTCATATGGTCCAAGAGAGAGCTTTTCACTGCCACTGACTCCCTTTTATATGTTCTTTTAGCCTCCACCGGCCAAGTGGCAAGTAGTGAATGAGGAATGTTATGCTGTGAAGTTCCCTAGGCCCAGTCATCCATCTCTACGAGTTATCACATCAGTATGAAATTATGAAAATGAGGTTGATATGTAAGAGACTTAGAGTTTATCTCAAAGGGTGGAATCCGGTGTGTAATTAACTGGTGCAAAAACTGGATACCTAAGTTGTTAGTTGAAATGTAATATTTGATTTAAAATCAGATGAGGCCCTGATAGAGTGCCACAATGTTATTGATTGCTCAATGTATGTATACGTTTTTACCAATATTCTTTCTTGTCCACCTCTCTTTTTATCATTTACTAAACATATGCCATGCTACAATTTACATTAACATATATGTTTTTAGAATTTTATGTGCTCATATATCTTCTTATTTCAACTTTGTTACTTTTTGTGCAGTGATGTCAATTGCATTGGTGAACCTTCCGAAATGGATCCAGCAGAAACAATTGACATACATGTAAGCAATCTTTGCTCCAACCTATGAAATTGAGCTTTCAAAATAACTAGATTTTTTGGGAAAAAAATTAACGTTTAGATACATGTTACTATACTGCTTTGTTTTTTATATCCGTAGACTTGTATCATTCGCTGCTAGAATTATCTATGGTCTTATATTATAAGATTAGTTTGATTAAGGTAATACCATAGAAAGATAATGGGATGAAAGAAAAATTATGGCTCTATTTGTTAATGTGTTTTGGAGGGTGTTTTTTGTTTGAAAAAGTGTCCTGATGTGACATTAATGTAAAAACTGTTTTTGTGTTTTTAGGAGTGGTTTGTGTTTGGATTGTTTGTTATTATTATTATTTTTTTTTGAGAAGATAAAACAAAAGATAGAAAACAAGAATTTTAATAAAAGGTGCCTATGTCTTTTCTCCTTTCTTTTCCTATTCTATTTTTCATTTTTTCTTAGGCTCCATTTGTATAGAAGCAAAACATTTTCTAACATAAAACATTTTTAGCTGAAAACATTTTAAAAAAAAACTAATGATTTTTCGGTGTTTGATTGTCTCCTAGAAAATGTTTTTGGTTTGTACTTAAAATGTGCAATTATTAACATCCAAATTCTCAAACAAAATTGGCTTAAATAGTCTTAAAGCCTTCTCATCCTCACCCATATATCATCCCACTCCAAGAAACCATATTTTTCTCAAATATTTCATCAACCATTTTTAGGACTTATCTGATTTCCTCGCATTTTGTAAACATGTCAATTATGAAGTTCCCCACAAACACGTAAGAGAGCAGCCAAGGCAATAACATTTGTCATCATAGTTTATAGATTCTTTTAGTCTTCTATTATAGTAAATCACTTTATGCTGCAAAACTCCCAAAAGAATCTCAAAGTTATAAAGAGAGAAAAGACAAATAACGCGATACCACCTCACTCGTCAGCCACATGATCAGATCTCTCAGAGGCTAATGATTCAACCTCAAACTCAGCATTTAGAACAGCCAAAATGCACCGTAACAACATCACTTAATAGAACATTCAAAGTTCAACCAGAAATGAATCACACGGGCCTTGTGAATGTAACTGTACTCGCTCTCTTTCTCAGGATCGTTGAAGATTTGCAATCAATCTCTGTTTGCTGTGGCATTAAAAGAGTATAAGCGAGTTGCTATTGAGATGGGGTTTTTCTCAAGTATTTCATCAACCATTTCTAAGGCATATATGATTTCCTCGCATTTTGCAAACATGTCAATTATGAAGTTCCCCACAAACGCATAAGAGAGCAGCCAAGGCAATAACATTTATCATCATAGTTTATAGATTCTTTTAGTCTTCTATTACAGCAAATCATTTTATGCTGCATAACTCCCAAAAGAATCTCAAAATTATAGATTCTTATAGTCTTCTCTCTCATTAATTGTTTACAAATTAGTTTGATTATTCGGACATATTTATGTCTTTTGGTATTTGATATTAATCTTTTAAACTAAGTATTAGCATAACATATATTTCAATATAAATTATTACACATATAAAAGGGTGTACCATTGCCACTTTTTTGGCTGCTTTTTAATTTTTGTGTGCCTAATTTCTTTTTGGGCGAAGGATAGGATAAAATGTATTGGGGGCTAATCCAAGATTGGAAGTTTTAGGTTAACTCAATTCATTTGGCTTTGAGAGGGGATATTGGTGCTAGTTCCTTCAGAAGAATAAACATTGCATGAAGGTGTATGGAAATTTATTTTGTTTGTTTGGTCAACTGTTGCAAGATTTTGATGATGGAGAATCTTATACAAAGGAAAATAATCATGGTTTGTTAGTGTTACATAGTGTACTACATTGTAAAATGTTTGATTAAATGTCATGCGTACAATCCTTTTGAAGAAATCTTAGGAGGCTTCTCACTAGCTTATCCTTGACAAATGCGACGACCAACATGTGTGGAAGAGACTTGTGTTCCCTTAAGAAAGCCTTGGTGGTCGTAGGTGGTCTTCCAAAAGTAGCTCCCACTATTACAAATAAATATATTTGTAAATCCCGTCCGTCTAGGACCACTGGATACGAAAGTCCCAAATGATTATAACCATTTGTTTTATATAGTTATGTGTGTATATAGGTGAACGATCATTTGTCCTAAACCATTCATTACTTGTAAGCATCTTTATCTAATAGAGATCCTTTTCCCAAACTTTTTGTGTGTGCTTTGTTTTTTTAAAAGTTCTTTCTAGCTTTCAAGAGGATAATTGACTTGGTTGTGTTTGAGGCATAGTGGGAGCTGCATTGGCCTGGAAGTTCCAAGATTTTGACAATTTGCAAATTTGTCTTGAGATAGTTGATCATCTATTACTTTATTGTTCTATGGCAAGGGAACTATGATTGCTAGTGTTTTCCCTTTGTGGGGTTCAATGAGTTATGACTAAAAAGATTGTTGAGTTGCTTGCCCTTTGGAAAGGGAATTTTAGTTGGCATGAGAATAGTAAAGTTTATAATCTTACTCAAATATTTCTTATGTGGAGAAACTAGAGGAAAAGAATAGCTTGATGTTCAACGGTATCGGGCTCACTTAGAAAATCCTTTCTTGAGATAATTTATGATCAGATGTATCTAAGGCATTGTTATTTCTTCTTTTTTCAGATTTCTTGACTTTTTGAATTTTAGATTGCAACTTTTAGGGGAAAATTTTGTATACACCCTATGTACTTTAGTATTCTACATTTTTTTTATTAAATTTATTTCTATTAGAAAGTTTTGAGAAGAAGTAACACATTTAATACTTTCTAAAATTCTCTTTTGCGATATGTATTTTTAACAAATTTGAGTTCTCATTCTCAATTTTTATATTATTCTTGTTAGGCGAGCTTTTCTATCAAGTTTCCCAAGCCGAAATCTATAAGTAATTGGCTTCAATGTTGTGAAGTCTTATATGATGACTCAAGGGAATGTGTTAAAGGGACTATATGTGGAAAGTGGCGCAGGTAAAAGGATAAGATTTATTCTTGTTGCATCTCTCCTAATCAATTTAAGGTACTTTTTGGTGTGCGGAATAGAACATCTAATGTGTGGAATAGCTATTTTGGTTGTTTGTTTACGATTATTCCTTCGGATTAGCTATCCTTGTCTTTAGGGAACAAGTATTCTTAACAAGAGTGATGTGAATAACTAATCCCGATACGTAGGAATAGCTTTAATTGGTTAGACAAAAATAATGTATTTATAAATCTTTTGAAATAATATAAATAGATTGTAAATGAAAATGGAAATAATAGATATAAATAATTTGTAAATGAAAAATCTTTTTTACAAACAATACATTTGATCACCAACTACTACTTTGGGATGTTTCGCCTGTCTAGTAGCCCACTAGATTGCTGTTCTCCCACCTAGCAATCTCCCTTCTTAGAGGTCCTTTTTCTCGGGTTTCCTAGCTTTGTCCTCACTAGGTTTTCATTTATACTTTCAAAGCTTCTCCTCTCTACTCAAGTTTGGCCTTGACCCTTCAAGATGACGAGATTTGCTCAAATAGATGAGAGAAAGATGTGCCATGTTTGGAAAGTCTTTTATCTTTTCAAACATTGAAACATACTTTTAAAAAAATAGTTACCTAACGAAACACTTTTCAAAAAATAAACATAAAACATTTTTTAAAATAAAAACACAAAAGACTTTTTAGAAAACTTCTCACACCTTCCTATAGGAATATTTTGAGAAAACACATGCTTATTTTTTCAAATGTAGAGGCTGACTTGTTACTTATTAAAAAAAAAAAAAATAGAGAGGTGGTTGCGGAACCACCCCTAATGGGAGAGGGGGTGGTCGCGGCTACCTCAACAAGATAGAGGTGGCTGTGTGGCCACCCCAATGGAATAGGAGGGGGTGGCCGCACCCAGGAGAGGGGGTGGCTGAATGGTAAACCTAAAAAAAATTATTACCCTTGTACAAGTTCTGATTCTAATGTGTGCATTCTAATTCTAAGGGAGACTGGGATATCTTGGATTGAATTGGATTGCGAAGGTGTTGTATGAGCATGTGCTAAGTCTCATATTAGTTGTATACTAGGTGAAATTGAGTTATATATGCGCGATTATAATGAGCTCCAGTAGTGACTAGCGCTTGTGTAGTACATAGATGTGACTTGACCTTCCTTGGATCATAATAAATTATATGAGGTAATGTCTTCATGTGGCACGAGGAACTGCAATATAACATGGCCTTTTAAGGACGTCAGGAATTTGAGTGAGGGAGATTGTGATACTTCGGATTATATTGGGATTAGAATGGATTATAAAAGCATTATATGAGTATGTGCTAAGTCTTACATTGATTATATACTAGGTGGAATTGGATTATATAAGTTACTAAAGGGAGCTTCCTTGGATCATAATAAATGATATCAAAGTTACTGTGGTCATTTGGCACGAGGAACTGCAATGTAATATAATCCTTGCAAGGACAACAAGAATTTGAATGAGGGAGATTGTGATACTTCGGATTAGATTGGGATTAGATTAGATTGTGAAGGAGTTTTATGAGCATGTGCTAAGTCTCACATGGATTACATACTAGGTAGAATTGGACTATATATGCTAAGACCATCCGCATTCAATTCATCTCCAGCAAGGATCAACTAGCGGATGTTCTCACCAAGCCTCTCTCCTCCGCCCGTTTTGCTTTCCTTCGTACCAATCTCAACGTTCTCCCTATACCGTTAAGATTGCAGGGGCATGTTAAAGACATATCTACCCCTCAGCTAGATATGTCTTCTCGAGATAAAGTTCCTAATTCTATGCGCTCTCAAGATGAAGATAAAACCTAGATTATAGGAACTAGTGATAAGATAATATTTTGAATTCAAATGCTCAGATTAGATTGTAGTGTTTCATTCCTATCAGAATTGTAGTCTCCTAAACTCATGTAACTATGTTCTAGTTTCTCTATATATACAAACAGCCTCTACCAACATTTGGTAAGGCAGCACATAAAATATGAGGATCTTGTGTTTATGCTTTGTGCTGCCTTACCAAATGTTGGTAGAGGCTGTTTGTATATATAGAGAAACTAGAACATAGTTACATGAGTTTAGGAGACTACAATTCTGATAGGAATGAAACACTACAATCTAATCTGAGTATTTGAATTCAAAATATTATCTTATCACTAGTTCCTATAATCTAGGTTTTATCTTCATCTTGAGAGCGCATAGAATTAGGAACTTTATCTCGAGAAGACATATCTAGCTGAGGGGTAGATATGTCTTTAACATGCCCCTGCAATCTTAACGGTATAGGGAGAACGTTGAGATTGGTACGAAGGAAAGCAAAACGGGCGGAGGAGAGAGGCTTGGTGAGAACATCCGCTAGTTGATCCTTGCTGGAGATGAATTGAATGCGGATGGTCTTCTTAGCAACCATGTCTCGAACAAAATGAAAGTCAATTTCGACATGTTTTGTTCGTGCATGGAAAACTGGATTTGAAGATAGGTAAGTAGCTCCGATGTTGTCACACCATAGTGTAGGAGGACGTGTAAAGCTGAGCCCAAGTTCAGAACAGAGAGACATAATCCAGGAGAGTTCAGCTGCAGTGTTTGCTAGGGATTTGTATTCGGCCTCGGTGCTGGAGCGTGCAACAGTGTGTTGCTTTCGATAGCTCCATGAAATAAGATTTTTTCCAAGGAAAATACAATATCCACCCGTAGAGCGACGATCATCTTGGTCTCTAGCCCAATCTGCGTCGGAGTAGGCCTCAATGGAGGCTGTTGGGGCACGGTAGAAGTGAAGACCATACTGAACTGTTTCCTTGAGATACCTTAAGAGTCTCTTTACAGCCTGCCAGTGTAGATCCGTGGGATTATGCATGAATTGAGCAAGTTTGTTCACACAGAATGAGATGTCCGGTCTTGTGATGCAGAGGTACTGCAATGCACCTACTGTGCTGCGGAATAAAGTTGGATCAGAGAATAAATCACCTTCAAAAGCCGAGAGGTGAGTAGAAGATGCCATTGGACAGTTGATCGGTTTGGCCTCAATCATTTTGGTCCTTTTGAGAATGTCCAAAATGTACCGATGCTGAGACAGGATAAAACCAATGGAGCTTGGAAGAACTTCAATTCCTAGGAAAAAATGGAGTTTCCCGAGGTCTTTGACAGCAAATTCCTGTTTCAATGTCTGTAAAAGTGTAGAAACTGCAGATGGTTTAGATGATGTGATTAGAATGTCATCTACATAAATGAGTACTAGAGTAGTGTAAGCAGCCGACTTATAGATGAAGAGAGATGTGTCTGATTTGGATCCATGAAAACCAAGCTCCAATAGTTTACCACTAAGTCTGGAGAACCAAGCTCTTGGGGCTTGTTTGAGGCCATATAAAGCCTTTGTGAGTTTACAAACATGATCTGGAAACTGAGGATGAGGAAAACCGGGAGGCTGAGACATGTATACCACTTCAGAAATATTCCCATGAAGGAATGCATTTTGTATGTCAATTTGATGAATCGGCCAGCCATTGGACAGAGCAATTGATAGAACAATGCGTACCCTAGTAGGTTTGATCACAGGGCTGTAGGTTTCACCATAGTCAATGCCCGGTTGTTGATGAAATCCCTTAGCAACTAGCCTTGCTTTGTACCTTTCAATCGATCCATCAGCCTTCCGCTTTATCCGAAAAACCCATTTGCAGCCAATTATATTAGAAGCTAATTCAGGAGGAACCAGGGTCCAAGTTTGGTTCTGTAGTAAAGCATCAAATTCGGTGTTCATGGCAGCTCTCCAATTTTTATCCTTCACAGCTGTAGAGTGACAAGTAGGCTCTATCTCAACAGTAGAGGACTCGGCAAGCAGGGCTCTCGGGAGGGGGTACCGAACTCGACCATCTGTAAACTCTCTAGGCTTGGAGATGTTATTTCTAGCACGAGTAACCATGGGATGTGAAGAAGTAGGTGGAACTAAAAGAGGAGTTGAAGAAGCTGAAAAATCAGCTGGAAGTGGGGAATCAGCAGAGCTGGAAGATGCTGAAGAGAGGGACTGCAGTGATGGAGAGTGCAGAGAGGGAGAGGAATTTGGAGAGGAGGGCTCTAGGACAGGTTGTGGGAGCTGTGTTGCTGACTGTGGTAGGAGAATGGGCAGGGAGAGCTGTTGCCGAGTATTGCAAGAGTTTGACTCAAGGGAGGATGAGGGAGGAGTATATGGAAAAGTAGATTCATTGAAAATAACATCTCTTGAGATGTAGAGGCGATTTGTGGGCAAGTGGAGGCATTTGTAGCCTTTGTGAAGAGGACTATAGCCGAGGAATAAACAAGGGACAGAACGTGGCTGAAACTTGTTTGAATTATATGGACGTAAGTTGGGCCAACATAGACAACCAAAGGTGCGTAAGAAGGGATAATCCGGAGAACATTTGAAAAGTGTTTCAAATGGAGAATGATTTTGTAGAACTGTGGTAGGCATGCGATTGATTAGATAGCATGCAGTGGAAAAAGCATCATCCCAAAATTTTAAGGGTAAATGAGCATGAGAGAGTAGTGCTAGACCGGTTTCGACAATATGTCGATGTTTTCGTTCGATAGCACCATTTTGTTGGTGAGTATGTGGGCAAGACACACGATGTTGAATGCCAAGATGCTTGAGGAGGTTGTTGACAAGGCGGTATTCACCACCCCAATCGGATTGAAGTGCTTTAATTGTGGTATTAAAAAAACGTTCAACATAAGATTTAAAAGTGCAGAAAACTGAAAGAACATCACTCTTTAAGGAAATTGGATAAAGCCAAGTATATTTGCTATAAGCATCAAGAAAAGAAACATAATACTTAGCACCAGACCTAGAGCTAACAGGGGCTGGTCCCCATACATCAGTATAGATTAAATCAAGAGGACAAGTGGCAGATCCGGAAGCTGAAGAAAAAGGGAGTTGCTTGCTTTTTGCACTAAGGCAAGCAGTGCAAACAGTGGAGTCTTTTGGAGAAGCAACTGGAAGCTGAAAACGAGAAAGCACACGGCGGACAATCTTCAAGGTGGGATGGCCCAACCGTGAGTGCCATTGAAAAGCAGAAACACGTTCACCCACCATGGCATGACGGGGATGTTTATTTGCGGAAGGAAAAAATTGATAGAGTCCATGTTTATTCAGCCCGTGGAGGAGGAGTTTCCCCGTGCGACGGTCCTTTAAGAAAAAATGGGATGGATGGAATTCAAAAAACGTATTAGTATCTTTGGTGAATTTCTGAACAGAGATGAGATTCTTGGATATTTGAGGAACATGCAGAATATCAAGGAGATCAAAATGAGAATTAGGAGTAGAGAGTCGAGTTGTACCAATGTGTTGGATTGAGAGTCCCTTACCGTTGCCAATACGGATTTGATCTGAGCCCAAGTAGTCTTCAGCCTTGATATTTAAATTGGCCAGATCAGATGTCAGATGGTGTGTAGCTCCAGAATCCGGGTACCAGTTCTGATCAGTGCTGCTGGATGGGGTAGAGACATAGGCATGAGCCTGAGAAGGCTGTTCTCGAGTGTAGGCCTCATTGAACCTATTGTAACAATCCAGGGCAACATGACCATAGCGGTTGCATACCTGGCATAATGGGCGGTTAGAGGAGGAACCACGACCAGATGAGGGTCCTCTGCCTCTGCCACGAAATGTCCTGGAAGGGCCAGAGAAGTTGCGGCCAGAAGAGTGATTACCGCGGGAACCACGCATGCCACGATTTGAGTGTGGAGAAGAGTTGCCTCGAGAAGCAAGGTTTGCACCAGCAACAGAGAGATCAAGAGAGGCTTGATGCTGCTCTAAGCGCATCTCGTGAGAGAGGAGATGACCGTAGATTTCGTCCACAGAGAGTGGTTCGGCTCTGGTTGTAACAGAAGTTACAAAGGGATCAAAGTCAGAGCCTAGGCCAGCTAGAAGGAAGGACACCTTCTCAAAGCCATTGAGAGGTTGGCCTACGACAGCAAGGGCATCACACAACGTCTGAAATGTGTGGTAGTAGTCGGCGATGGAGGAAGATCCTTTCTTAAGAGTCGCCAATTGATAATGCACCTGCATGGTGCGCGCCTTCGTCTGAGACGTGAAAAGAGTCTCTAAGGTTGTCCATGCATCTCGGGAGGTGACACAGCGAGTGACATGGGTCAGCATCTTTTCGGAAAGAGCTGAGTTAATAGCTCCGAGTAGCAGTTGATCTTGCATACTCCAATGGAGGAAGGCCGGATTGGGAGACGTGGTGGAAACACCATCTTTGGTGGATGTCACAGTGGGAGGAGGGCAGGGCGTGGAACCATCAACATAACCAAATATGTTGCCGCCTTTGAGGTGTGGAATGATCTGAGGTAGCCAGACCGGGTAGTTAACATTGGTGAGTTTGGTAGGATTAAAATTGGTGAAGGTCACCAACGGAGGTGTTTGATGGTTTGAGGCAGACATGACTGAAACGTGGGAGAGAAAGAAGAGAAAAAATAAAAAAAAAGAGGAGGACGTGAGTCACTGTTGTGGCTCTGATACCATATAAAATATGAGGATCTTGTGTTTATGCTTTGTGCTGCCTTACCAAATGTTGGTAGAGGCTGTTTGTATATATAGAGAAACTAGAACATAGTTACATGAGTTTAGGAGACTACAATTCTGATAGGAATGAAACACTACAATCTAATCTGAGTGTTTGAATTCAAAATATTATCTTATCACTAGTTCCTATAATCTAGGTTTTATCTTCATCTTGAGAGCGCATAGAATTAGGAACTTTATCTCGAGAAGACATATCTAGCTGAGGGGTAGATATGTCTTTAACATAAGTGATTAAAGGGAGCTTCAATTGTGACTAGCCCTTTTGAGCCATTGCGTAGATGTGGCTAGCTCGTTCATGAGTCGTGCATGTAATGTCTAGTTATCTATTGTGTAAAATTTTTCTTTTCTTTGTTTGATGCTTTGTCATCCTATGTAATCATGCATGTTCAGGATCTCTCTCTTGCGCATACATGATCTACTAAATAGTCTCTGCATCCTTGTCATAGTCTAGATTCCTTTAGGGGGAACTTTTAGTGAGATTTGATGTTACAGGGCTCCATTTGCCGAAGTCCAAACTGATGATTGGGATTGTTCCTGCGCTGTTCTTTGGGACCCAGCCCATGCTGACTGTGCTGTTCCTCAGGTAATAACATATGCCTTTCATTCTGCTCGCCATCACAAACTTTCCTAATGATTTCTTTGTTATTTAGATCATTGTACTTGAAAGTGTCATTTTGCATGGTATGTAGTAGAAGTGCAGGGAACTTACTTCTAAGTGAAACTAAATATATTGCAAGGTATTTTAGGCTCCAGCATTAGTTTGTTTCTATTCTAGCTCAATAGTTGATGTACAATGTTGCATCATGACCTGAGCAATATCTTCGATTGACTAGTAACAGTTTTTGTGGATAGTGTTCTTAGTAGTCCTGGCATGTGAAGATTTAAATACGAGTAGTTTGTCACATTTGTTAAGACGCCAGTGATGTTAATTACCTAAGCATATTCTCTTCATTGTTCAGCCAATAGATATGCTTACTGTGCATTATATACTTATAGTCTATTTTCCATTCAGCTTCATTTTGATTTAATACTTTCAAATATTCCACCTCAAGCCTTGATAACAACTGTTTAAAGAAGTTTTATCGAGTCAAGGCAGAGTTTTTGCAATACTCATTAGTTAGCCAAATATCAGGAGTATGGGCCAACAATTTCTCACTTCAAATTTCTTTGCATTTGCATAAGTCTGTCTGCGTCTCTTCTGAAAACTGGCTCTTTAAATCTCTGAAGCCTCTTGTTTCATGAATTTTAGATTCTTTTTAGGAATGGAAATTTTAAAGTGAATATTTGCATTCTTAGAAGGTTCATTTCTCAGACCATTCTTCTCTGTCGCGACCCGAACTCTTGCAAGTCGAGTCTCAGATGTGATTAGTCTCTTTATTTCAATGATCTCATAAGCAATGTTCAATATAAATGTCTCCATATGAAATCAAATCAGAGCATAATAAAATAAACTTCAAAAGAGTTGCATTATCATTTTAACATGACAAAGTGCTTTAGCATAATACAGTCGATTTACATACACTCTGACCTCCAAATGATACATCGAGGTTTATAAAACATCATGGCCAGTTTTACACCATGTTATACCTTCAAAGAATGCAAAAACAATTCAATGTTTCTATTTGCTTAGCGCAGAGTCTTTAACAAAAAGCCTAGCTAGCTTGGCAAGTCTCAGCTCCACACTAGTCTCCACACTCCTACCTTCACTCACTCTGAAATAGTATAATGAAAGGGTGAGCTTATAAAACTGAGTACGCACCAAATCCACGGCCTATAAGACAACAGAAGGATTTACATGATATGAATGGTAAACAAGGCAAATTCAAGTGTAGGATAAGTTTAGAAGTTGATACTGTCATAACAGAATTTAGAGCAGATTATAATATGAGAGCTTATACATAATTCCTTTTAGTATACTTGTGATGATGACCAATTCCCATAACAATTTTTCAAGTGGATCCAAATACATCACTGGCCGGAGGTCCAAACAAATCGTTACCAGTAGTTAAGATTACACCAAAATCCTCATTCCCATTTCAAATAGGGCCTGAAATCTTACTGGTAATCCGAATGAGCCAAATGAATTTCCCCAAATGCTTATGTTCCAAAGGTCCTGTTAGCAATCAAGTCATAATTTGAGAGTTAATTGATATATATAGAAACTGTGCTCTTTGCCAACACAAGCAAAGTCTGAATGAACAAGTCCAAGCATGGATTCAAAGCTACGAAAAACCAAATTACCAAACCTGATTAATAGGATCGATCTCAAATCTTAAATATCATGCTTAACTAACAACCTAAGCAACATTAAGGATGAAAAGCAATCAAATCTACATCCAATGGTTAGGACTGAGCAACATGGGTTTCAGGCTCAAATATCAACCAGCTATAGCTACTGCTTGGGAATGGAAGCAACTGGGAGAGAAAAACCATCTAATAGAGGCAATTGAATTTGGCCAGAGAAAAGTAAAATTATGGTGATGCTGCTTACCTCAACCAGAAACCCAAATTAGATTAGCTAGCTGTAACACTACCTCACCCAGGTATGCATGTTCCCAATCTGTTCGAGGAGGTTAGGCATGTGAAGAAATTCTATGTGCGCTTTTCTACATGAAATATTATTGAGTGTCCAGTCAGTTAATGCATCTCATGTAAAGAAGGAAATATTCTCCATTTGAATTAAATCTGGAAATTCAAATTCCCAAAGAATAAAAAGTTAGATTTCACCTCGGATAACAAAATCCGAAGTTTAGATGGCATAGCAAAGTTTGAGCTTTTAATTCTAGGGGCATATGCACAATCTGTAGATCTTAAAATTCTTTTTACAACCACTTCATAGGAAAACATCAAAGACAGGAAAATTTTTTAAGCAAAATGGGTGTTCAACAAATACCCTTTTTAGAGTAGCCACCAAACAGCTCAAGACCTAAGAAAAATTTCAGGCTTTAAGTTTTTTACTGACCCTGGGGCCTCTCTCTCTCTCTCTCTCTCTCTCTCTCATATAAAACCATATGATTATATTTTGACATAGCCTTCTTCCTTTCCAGGAACTAGAAACAGAACAGGTTCTACTGCACTTAAAGCAAATAGAGAAGGTATGAAATTCCAGCTTTCTTGGTCCGGTAGTCTGGATGTCTGTTGTGTTTGGATTTATGACAAGTTTCCAGATGGAAATTATTTCATTTGGTTCACCTTTTTGATGAATTATTTCTTTGGATTACCAATATTATATATGGATGATCTTCTGTTGTCCTTGATTTGTGGATTGTATCTATCTCTAAATTATGTATTCGGAAAAATGGGTTAACAAGAGTAATTGGAATCTGATGTGGTTTGCAAAGCATTCCCCCCCCCCCCCCCCCCCCCCCCCAATTCCTTTTTTTTTTGTTCTCTATCTATAGCGAAATGTCTCTCATTTGTTTATCCTTGCTTAAACATTATATTTATTGTTGTGCAGCTGAACTCTCGCCTTGCTTCTAAAATGAGAGAACTTCAGTCATGCCACTAGCAATTGGTGGGATCTGAACGCCATGTAAGTTTGCGAAATTAATTTATTTTCGTTTAATTCTTAAAATTTTATTTTTCTTTTATTCATGTTAACAAATTTTCTTCTCTCCAGTCTAACAATACACATACACATACACATACAGAAACAGTTTGTAACATCACAGGGATCGACTTGGGTTTTTCTTTTCTCTCAGGACTATACTATACACCCTCTAGCTTTATAAGTGCCAAAGTTCTTTGTTTTTCCTTATTACTATTTTCTCTTTGGAGTAACTGGTTTCTTCCCTACATCTGGTTTTGATCTATAGCTATCCCACACTTCTTTGTCTCTTGTAAATGTTCGAGATAAGGACTTCAGTCATTGAACTTCGAAATGATGAATTTTGTTGTAAATATATATGAGTAGTGTTAATTGGAGTAAGTAATTCACTCTCTTATTTTTCAACCCCTCCTCCCTCCCCGGCCCGTTCATCTCTTATGTTGTGGTTTATATTTGAGTAATATTACTCTTCACACATTTTTCACACTGACTGATGTGGCGTGTTTGAATTAGCTTATAATGTCAGTCACTTAAAAAAAAATGTTAGCCACTTAAAATACGTCACATTAGTCGATATGAAATAAGTGTGATAAATAGATGTGAAAAGTAGTATTATTCTTTATATTTTGTTGTTTAGCACTTGAGGATGCAAAGAGAAGATTGCTTCTTGAAATCTGCAAATAAGGATTGTTCTTCGGAGTTAGTTAATGTGGCCTAATTGATGGAAAAAGAGGATTATAATGTCTTTTAGATTTAGGGAAATTATGATGCAGGATTTTCTTGTATTTTTTTTGTGATTTCAACTTTTAAGATTCTGGTTTCTAATCTGATAATTTTCAAATCCGAATTAAGAATCATTTTAAACCCTAATCCTCTGTTTACTTTTTCCTCAAATAGTAATAATTATGTTCTTTAAATGAGAAAATTAAAGAGAGAGAGAGAGAGGAACCACAGTTGTGGAGGTCTTTCATGTCCACATGGTGTCGAGGAGATAGGATTATTATTATTATTTTTTAGTTGTAGAGGACATAGTATAGTTTCACTGGGATTAAAGAAATGTTACACATACTTTGAAGTGTTCATTTTTTGACGTGGTTCTAAAAATCACCATTAAATACTAAATGTATTTTTATTTGTTATTTCATTTTATTGTGATTTTTACTGTCACGACAGGAAGTTAACACGTGGGAATATATGTAACACTCTTCTTATTCTTTCATAAAATTTTAATTTGATTTATACAAAAGAAAAATCTTGAGAAAAACAAATAATTTTTTATACAAATAATTGATGTGCGGCAACTACAATGGCGACGACTGTTAGCTTATTGTATATGCAATGGATAGCTTCATGTGAGAGGTGACCGAGATCTCACTTACTCAAGCATAGACGGACCAGTAGAAGCTGGTATGGGCCATGGGCCATGGTCCCCTCACATGCTCACATTAAAAGGTGAAGGTATGCTGTGGTTGGACTTAATTGTTTGGATCTACCCATTAAAAAGCTTGGCCCTACCCATTAAAAGACTGTTGGCCTATTGACAAATCTTCAATTTAAGTCAAACACCGAAGAACCCAAATTGGGCAAACGATTTCAAGAATTTATTTATTATTTTTTTTTAAAAAAAAAAAAAATTTGTAAATTAATTATAGACAAAAGAAGAGAAGCTCCAATATTAATGTGAGGCCTTAGGCTAAAGAAATATTGTCTTAAAATAAATATTGGATATTAGAAAGTTGAAACAACCAATTGGAAAATTTGGCATATGAACGCAATTATATTCTACTATTCTTTATGTGAGTCTATTTATTGTCAAGTACAATAATTGAGTTTTTCAAATGAAAAAAAATGCAGAAGCCGATATTGGTGATGCGTCATCCCCAACCTTTGATATCTTGAGAAGCTGACGGCAATGAATTGTTTTCTTTATATTTTGTTAACGCTAAATAGATGCTAATTTTATTTTTCTTTTAATTAATTTAATCATCAATCTTTATAATACCTCTATAAATGGGGAAAGTGATGATGAATGAATGCAGATTTTCAAAGAGGCCCCCCATTGGATTGACAATTGACACCACTAAATCAATCAGTAAGGGCCACAAAAGCAAAGCGATGGCATCGGCACCTGCCGGCCAAAGCGCCGGAGGTTCCAACAATCAGTCAAAATGATAGGCTCCAAAAGTAGAAGTGGAGGACAGTGGGTGGGTCAAGTGTGTTATCTCAATGATTCTCTTCCTTTTTCTTTTTGTTTTTTTTTTTTATGGTGGAATCCCCCTCCATGGAAACATTTAAAGAAAAGGGTTAATAAGATTTAGGAAATTAAATCAAGTTAGGACCCTTGTGTATTTTTGGACATTTTGATTTTAAGATTTCAGTTTTGAATTTGAAAGAATTTTTTTTTTTTTTTTGAAAAAAGAATTAATAGCTTAATTTCATTGCTTAATCAAGAAAATACAAAACAATGTCACAGATATAAATATGAATTTCTTTCATCCAAACCGAATCAATGACTTGTTTAACGGCAGCCTTAGCTATGTCATGTGCCGCTGTATTCGCGACTCTTCTAATGTGTCTAATTTGCCAATTCGAAAACGACTTTAGGGTCGTTCGAATATCATCCATAAGTTGTCTAAAACTACTCCAATTAAGACCTGTAGAGTTCATTATTGTTACCACTAAGAGCGGGTCATCTCCAAAATAATATTGTGAAGCCCCAATTCTTTGTTGAAAACAATGGCTTGGTATACTGCTAGTGCTTTTGCTGCTACCGGTTCAAGGCTACCCATTTAAGTCAAACTTTTGATGACAATAATGTGCCCCTCAAAATCCTGCACCACGATATCGATACCGATACCAATACCCATCTGCCTGTTACAAGATTCAGAGCCACATCCCAATTAACTATATACATACCTACTAGAGGAGCTGTCCAGAAAATATGATTTATTTTTTAAAAAAATAAAAATAAAATCATATTTTATTTTTAAAATTTTATTGCTAAATAGATTTATACACTTATCTTCTCACATAAGGTAAGACCTACATTTATATTGACATACGTAAAGGATATGTTTTGGATGTTTTTCTACCGCATTCCTTTACAAATAGGGAAAATGATTCGAAAAGGGACCCCCTACGCAACTTCTAGCTGAGGACGCGTCCCATCATCACGTGACGATAGGCTATTATTATGGACTGCCATTCAGCCAACGCCTTCCCTGTCCTGAAACTGAAATATCCAAAAGGTGTAGCCTGTACTGGTGTACTCGATCTGTAGGGCATCCAAACTTCCTTGTTTTTGCTATTCTTAAATTATTGATGCAAGAAAAAAAAAAAAAATAAAAAAAAAAAGAAAAAAAAGGAAGAGTTATCTTTGGCTATATTAACAGATTTCCATGTTTATATAAAATAATTGGTAATGTTATTTATACTCTGTTTGTTTCGACGTAAAATGATTTTGACAAAATCATTTTCAGAAAAAAATGATTTTCTCGAAAATATTTTTCGGTATTTGGTTCACACGAAAAAATTACGAAATGCAGAAATCAGAGTTTTGGAAAATGTGGCCGGAATTCGGCAACGTCCGGTCGCCGTTGCTGGATTCCGGCTAGAAAGTTTGCCGGCCGAAATGGTCGGATTCTGGCCGGATCATTGGCCGGAACTTGGTCCGCCAGTGGTTGGATTCCGGCGACCGACAATTGTTAAATTCTGACGATCGGATATCAAACATGCGTGTAAGGACGAAGAGCTTAATTTCGGAAAACGATTTACGGTTTTAAAAATCGTAAATCATTTTCCGAAAATTAAATAAGTTTTTACAGTCAAACCGAAAATAATTTTCGTTGACCATTATTTTCGCCCCTACCAAACACTAAAAAATGCCGAAATCATTTTTCAGAAATTATTTTACGCCGAAACAAACGAAGCTTAATACATTGATAAATGGTTGTGATATAATTGAGATCATATAATAATGGAAACCAACTCTTTTTTTTTTTTTTTTTTTTGTAAGTATTAATTTAATGTCTAATTTTTACTGATACATTATAGAGTTATATGACAGCCGTATAAGTGTAACATTCTATTAAATAGTATTACTATAAGGTGATTATCAATTGTAGGTTCTTTTTTGGTTATAGTTTTGACATTTATTTAATATAGATTTTGAGTAATTTTAAAAGTTTCTTTTGTGTTCCTCAAATAATGATGTAACTTTTAAAATTAAAATTGAACTTGTGATTGATCATTATTAATTTTTGGTAAATTGATTATTTCAAAAGCAACCTCATTAAAATTGTTAAATTTTGATTAAATAATTATTTCTAAAGCCACATCATTGAAATTGTTGATCAAAATTGTTGAAATAATCAATGAGTTGGAGAAAAAACTGTTTGTCCTTTTGAGGAATTATTGGACCTACTTAAAAGAATCAATGAGTTGGAGAAAAATGACAGTTTATTCGCCGGAGTTAATTTCCGTCTACAACTTAAAAGAATCTGTTTGATTGTCATATCAAGCCCAATGACAACGCAACACGTGTCAATTTTTTAAATAAAAAAATATTTTCTAATAAAAATATATGTTAATATATATATATATATTAAAGAGTGGTACGTGTCACGTTTTAATTGGACTTGATGTGGCAACCAAACGGATTCTATTAAGTTGTGGATGAAAATTGACTTCAAGGAGTAAATTGTCATTTTTCATCTACCACATAGACGTCTGAATTATTTTTAATACTATAAAAATTGATTTGTAAATTAAACCAATTAAATAGATGGATTTTACATTTTTTATTTATTTATTTATTTATTTTGCCTGAAGATAGTATGGGCATTAACTAAAAGACATTTGACGAGACTTTAAAATTAATAACCACATAAATTGTCTTTTTAAAATAATTAATTATAACCCAATTGACCGGAGACCGCAA